>NC_137329.1:127204226-127403861 GCF_965287045.1 Carcharhinus amblyrhynchos
TAGCCACCTTCTTTCTAACGAAAACAACCCCAAATCCCTCAGTCTCTCCTCATAGGACCTCCCCTCCATACCAGGCAACATCCTGGTAAACCTCCTCTGCACCTTCTCCAAAGCCTCCACATCCTTCCTATAATGTGGGGACCAGAACTGCACACAATACTCCAAGTGCAGACGCACCAGAGTTTTGTACAGTTGCAACATGACGTTGCGGCTCCTAAATTCAATCCCCCTACCAATAAACACCAAGACACCGTATGCCTTCCTAACAACCTTATCGACTTGATTGCCAACTTTCAGGGATCTATGTATACATACACCTAGATCCCTCTGTTCGTCAACACTATTCAGAGTCCTACCGTTAGCCCTATACTCGACACATCTGTTATTCCTGCCAAAGTGAATTACCTCACACTTGTCCGCATTAAGCTCCATCCGCCACCTCTCGGCCCAGCTCTGCAACTTGTCCAAGTCTCTCTGTAAACTATGACACCCCTCTTCACTATCTACCACTCCTCCAACTTTGGTGTCATCGGCAAATTTACTAATCCATCCTTCTATATCCTCATCCAGATCATTTATAAAAATTACAAACAGCAGTGGCCCCAAAACAGATCCCTGAGGCACATCACTTGTAACCGAACTCCATGACGAATACTTTCCATCAACCACCACCCTCTGTCTTCTATCAGCTAGCCAATTCCTGATCCAATTAACTAAATCACCCTGAATCCCATACATCTGCATTTTCTGCAGAAGCCTACCATGGTGAACCTTATCAAACGCCTTACTAAAGTCCATATATAACACGTCAACTGCCTTACCCCCATCCACCTCTTTGGTCACTTTTTCAAAAAACTCAATAAGGTGCTGACTATCTCCAATCAATTCATTACTCTCTAAATAACTATAAATTCTATCCCTAATAATTTTTTCTAATACTTTGCCCACAACATAAGTAAGACTCACCGGTCTATAATTCCTGGGGAAGTCTCTATTCCCCTTCTTAAACAATGGGACAACGTTCGCTATCCTCCAGTCTTCTGGCACTATACCTGTGACCAACAACGACCTGAAGATCAGAGCCAGAGGCTCTGCAATCGCCTCTCTTGCCTCCCAGAGAATCCTAGGGTAAATCCCGTCTGGCCCAGGGGACTTATCTATTTTCAAACCCTCAAGAATATCTGGCACATCCTCCTTATCAACTGCAATACTATCCAGTTTATAACCCTGTAACCCAGTGTTCTCCACAACTACATTTACGTCTCTCTGCGTGAATACCGAAGAGAAATATTGGTTCAGTGCCTCTCCAATCTCTTCCGGTTCCACACATAACTTCCCACTGCTGTCTCTGACTGGCCCTAATCTTGCCCTAACCAACCTTCTGTTCTTAACATATCTAAAGAAAGCCTTAGGATTCTCCTTAATCCTATCAGCCAAAGTCTTCTCGTGTCCTCTTTTAGCTCTTCTTAACTACCTCTTTAACTCCCTTCTGGCTAATCTATAGCTTTCCAGTGCACTATCTGAGCCCTCAAGCCTCATCCTGATATAAGCCTCCTTTTTCCTTTTAACCAGCGAAACAACTTTTTTAGTGCACCACGGTTCCCTAGCTCGACCATTTCCTCCTTGCCTGACAGGGACATACTTATCAAGGACTCGCAGTAGCTGCTCCTTGAATAAACTCCACATTTCGGACGTTCCCAGCCCCTGTAGTTTCCTAGTCCAACCTATGCTCCCTAATTCTCTCCTAATAGCCTCATAATTACCCTTCCCCCAGCTATAACTACTGCCCCAAGGTTCTGATGCCCCGAGGTTCTGATACAGTGCCCCAATTCCTGATGCCCCGATTCCTGAAGCATTAAGGTGATGGTGGGATGAGTGACTCAAAGACTGTCCACCAACGATCTAACATGAAACCCGTGCCTCTGCGATTTTATACAAAGTGTGGCACACTACAGAATAAAAAGCCTGAAATCAGACTGCCAATAGCTGGGATGATTCTACCCTTTGTATAAAGCTGCTGTAAATATTGATACGTAACTTTAACATCATTTATCACGTAATGCAAAGCTTCATTGTTAGGTAACAAATTCCAATAGCGGAATGTTAATTCAGATGGTTTGCTGATGTCAGAATTCTGGAGAGAAATCAGATACTGGGGAAACATTCTATTTCATATTAAATTTAAGAAGTGTTTAAAGCACGTTGTTAGTACAATAGACATTGTAACAGTCAATGAAAACACTTTGTTAATAAAACAGATTAATACCCAGGCCTGGCCGTATAACAATTTCTTATCCAAAGAAAATTCCAGCACAGGAACAGGCCCTTCGGCCGTCCAACCCTGCACCGACCATGCTGCCCGACCGAACTAAAACCCCCGACCCTCCCGGGGACCATATCCCTCTATTCCCATCCTATTCATGGATTTGCCAAGACACCCCTTAAAAGTCACTACCATATCTGCTTCCACTCTATCCATCAGTAACAAGTTCCAGGCACCCACCACTCTCTGCATAAAAAACTTGCCTCATACGTCTCCTTTAAACCTTACCCCTCGCACCTTAAACCTGTGCCCCTGAGTAATTGACTCTTCCACCCTGGGAAAATCCCCAGGAGAGAGTTGGAGATGGGGAAGGAGCCTGGGTGTGAGATTGTTACCTTTCAGGGAAGATGGAGAGGTGAGAAGTTTGGAAATAATAGTGTGAAGAGTTAAAGGAAGATTTAGAAAGACTCCCTATTCCACAGAGAATGGTTCAAATTAATCCTTTCATAATGCTGACAGCCTTTATTAAATTCCAACACCAACCCCAACTGCTCTTGTGACCAGCTCTTAACTTCTGCAATCTCTCTATAATCTCTCATCCTTTCTTCAGCAAAGAACAAATACCTTACGGTTAAAATGGAAATTACCTCTTAATATCTCAGGGCTAAGTAAGCATTAGTAGACAGAAGTCTGTCCTTTTTTTTCAAAATCCAATCAGCATCCAATTCAAGCTAAACTTCCAAATGTTAATGGTTTTAATAGCAGTTTCACAGTGAAATGACATCTCAACAACTCCTGGGGGAAATATATCTCCAGCAATCCCATTGTTGGAAATACAATGAGATCTATTAAGCCACTTATATTCAATGGCTGTGTGTGTTATTTGCAGTTCCTCATATTTTATCTGCTTTTAATCTCTCTGTTTTAAAACCTTCAGCACGATAAGCGCCGCTGTTTGATAAACATAACCACGTTCTGGCGCTGAAATTAATCAGTACAAACAAACTGCAGGGGAAGCTGGAACTTTCAAAAGAAACTCCACACCCGTGACTCTCCCAGGGTGAACCAGTCCATCGATGCTTCCTGTAACTAAAGGGACTAAGATCAGATCTTTGCACATGTAAAATTTAACAGAGCTATCTTGAGAGTAAGATGAAAACCTAAATCACATTCGGTAACAATCCCACTTCACCCTGGATGTGAACCTCACCACCACATTTTGCTTTATTCTTATTCCTTAATTAACATCACTGACCAGATCCAGCACTTACTGCCCATCTCTAATTCTTGAGAAGGTGGTGGTGAGCTGTCTCCTTGAACCGCTGCTGTCTCTATGATGTAAATATACTCACAGTGCTGCTAGGGAGGGAGTTCCAGGATTTTGACCCAGTGACAGTGAAAGAATAGTGATATATTTCCAACTCGCGATGGTGTGTGACTTGGAGGGGAACGGTGGTGTTCCCAGGTATCTGCTGCTTGTTCTAGGTGATAGAAGTCACAGATTTGGACGGTGCTATAGAAGGAACCTTACTGAGTTCCTGCAGTGTATCTTGCAGCTGGTACACACGGCAGTCACTGTGCAGCAGTGGTGGAGGGATTGAATGTCTATATCAGAGTTGTAAAAATCACCATCTACTGGACAGTTTTGATTGACAGACCCTCTGACACAAGTTCAAAAAAATGTAATTACCTGGCCGTTTCAAGGAGTTCTTTATTGTCATTTCTCAAAGGATGTTATTAAGTTTGTTTGGGTGTTTCAAAAGCTATTCCCCTCAGCAGGGGAATATAAGCTCACTGTAGCTAAAAGAGGCTATTAAAGGATTAGCTATCTTTAACGTGAGGACTGAATAATTGTTTTTATAACAGCTTAAACACTTGAGGAGATGTAAAGGCTTTAAATGGGTTGCATGAATGGAGTTTCTTCCACTACCAAGTGGAGGGTGAGGGACACAGGGTCCAACCGCTACTGAAGTAATTGGGAGAAAATCCCAGAAAAGCAAAATGGGCTTTTCAACCAGCCTGCTGCACGCACCCACACTCACTGTCACCAACAATGTGCTACCAGGATAGGTGGGCACCCTACACCCCGTACCCTCTCCTCTGCCCAGAGTGGAAAAGGAGTTCTTTAAACAAAGGTGAGATCTGCCAAGTAACGAGTTTTCCCAACCCCAGCTATCTGGCTCAGTTGTGAAAGTGTTACCGCAGTCTCTGAAACACTCGGGACCATTGGAGAGACAGGGTATTATCGAGACAAAGGGATGTGGAGAGCAGCTGCTGGGATGACGACATGAACTAGTTAAGAAGCAGCTTTCCCTGGAACATCCGGAGTAAACTCTGTGTCCCAGTTCCTGGGCTCATTTACAGTTTTACTGCTGCACAGACTTACATAAATCTTCAAATCCTAACTCAGCAAGTTATTAATTTATAAAACTTTATTTAGTCACAAGTAACGCTTACATTAACACTGCACTAAGAACATAAGAAATAGGAGCAGGAGTAGGCCATCTAGCCCTTCGAGCCTGCCCCGCCATTCAATAAGATCATGGCTGATCTGTCGTGGCTCAGTTCCACTTTCCCGCCCTCTCCCCATAACCCTTAATCCCCCTGTCTGTCAAAAGCCTATCTACCCGTGACTTAAATATATTTAGCGAGATAGCCTCCACCACTTCAACGGGCAGAGAATTCCAGAGATTCACCACCCTTTGAGTGAAGAAGTTCCTCCTCAACTCCGATCTAAACTGCCCCCCCCCTTATCTTGAGGCTGTTCCCTCTAGTCCTGCTGTCCTTTCTGAGCGGGAAGAATCTCTCTACCTCTACCCTATCCGTCCCTTTCATTATCTTATACGTCTCTATAAGATCCCCCCTCATCCTTCTAAACTCCAACGAGTACAGACCCAGTCTATTTAGTTTCTCTTCATAGGCCAACCCCCTCATCTCCGGTATCAGCCTAGTGAACCTCCTCTGCACTCCCTCCAAGGCCAAAATATCCTTACGCAAGTGTGGTGACCAAAACCGCACACAGTACTCCAGCTGCGGCCTCACCAGTGCCTTGTACAGTTGCAGCAAGACCTCCCTACTTTTATATTCTATCCCCCTCGCTATAAAGGCCAACATTCCATTCGCCTTCTTGATCACCTGTTGCACCTACAAACTGGGTTTTTGCAACTCATGCACAAGGACCCCCAGGTCCCTCTGCACCGTAGCATGCTGCAGCTTTTCACCCTTTAAATAATAATCCTTCTTACTATTACTTCTGCCAAAGTGGATAACCTCACACTTGCTAACATTATACTCCATCTGCCAGGTCCTCGCCCACTCGCTCAGCCTATCCAGATCTCTCTGCAGACTTTCCACACCCTCCGCACAATTTGCTTTTCCACTCATCTTCGTGTCATCAGCAAATTTCATCACCCTACACTCAGCCCCCTCCTCCAGATCATCTATATAAATGGTAAATAGCTCAGGCCCCAGCACCGATCCCTGTGGCACTCCACTAGTCACCAACTGCCAACCAGAATAGCACCCATTGATACCAACTCTCTGCCTCCTATTAGACAGCCAATCCTCTATCCACGCTAACACCTTACCCCAACTCCGTGCCCCCTGACGTTCTGTAGCGACCTTTTGTGAGGCACCTTATCAAATACCTTTTGGAAATCTAAAAACACCACATCTACCGGTTCCCCTCTGTCTACGGCACTAGTCACATCCTCATAGAAATCCAATAAATTCGTTAAACACGACTTCCCCTTAACGAATCTGTGCTGCGTCTGCTCTATCAAACAATTGTTTTCTAGGTGCCTCGCTATTTCTTCTTTGATGATGGATTCTAGCATTTTTCCAACTACGGATGTTAAACTAACCGGCCTATAATTCCCTGCCTTTTGCCTGCTACCTTTTTTAAACAGCGGTGTAACATTAGCCATTTTCCAATCTTCCGGCACTTACCTGGAATCCAGTGAATTTTGGTAAATAATCACTAAGGCATCTACTATCACCTCTGCCATTTCCTTCAGAACCCTGGGATGCATTCCATCCGGTCCTGGGGACTTGTCCACCATCAGTCCTGTTACTCTACCAAGCACTACCTCTCTAGTGACAGTAATCGCACTCAGGCCCTCATCTCCTACCATCCTTCTATCTTTAATATCCGGCAAACCATTCATGTCCTCCTCCGTGAAGACCGAGGCAAAAAACTTATTTAAAGCCTCTTATTGTGGCTTAAGTTATTGTGAAATTTCCCCTTGTCGCTGCACTCCGACACCTGTTTCGGGTCAATGCATCTAACCAACATGCCTTTCAGAACATGGGAGGAAACCGGAGCACCCGGAGGAAACCCACGCACACATGGGGAGAATGTGCAAACTCCATACAGACAGTGGCCCAAGCCGGGAATCGAACCCAGGTCCCTGGCGCCGTGAGGCAGCAGTGCTAATCACTGTGCCACCGTGCTGCCCCCATTACCTCCTTCTCCTCAACCTACTTTGGTTTTCTTTCTCTTTACTTTTCTCTCTTCACTGTTTCTTCAGATAATCCCATGACAGCTTGCTGCTGTTTGGAAAGGATTTTAAGATAGAGTTTCTGGTTTGGGTCCAATCCACAAACTGGGACACAATTTTCACTGAAAGGTGTGTTGGTTTTACATGTTGCTGGACACGATAACTGTGCCACTGTGCAGAGTCTCAGAACATCTTATTGTATTAAAGAAAATCATTCCTTGGTATAGTTAAGAGCTGGTAACCTGCTGCAGTTTTATTAACACAACTGAAAATGAGTTTACCATCAAAGTAATCATTTTAATCAGAGTGTTCTGTCGACAACCTAACTACATTTTAAACAATTAAACTGGCTTTCAAATCCTGCCAATTGCAAGCTGTTTCTCAGTTCCTTAAAAAATTAACTTTTATATAATATTTTAAAACTTTAAAAAATTAATGCCCTTTCATCTTAAAAAGCAGTTTAATTTGGAGAGTCTGTAAACAGGCACAAATAGGAGAACTTGCCCTGAAGATGAATTCTGTCTGGCGGTGTGGCCAGTTTTGTGAGTGGGATTGGTTGGTGTCGCAATATTTTGGAAGTGCAGTGAAAAGGCCGTTAGAAACGAGAAGCAGGAGGTGGCCACTTGGCCCTTCGAGCCTGCTCCGCCATTCATTTAATCATCAAGTTCAATATCCTGATCCTTTCCTTCCTCCCTCCCAGATCCCTTGATCCCTTTAGCCCAAGAGCTATATCTAATTTCTTCTTGAAACCAAAGAACACTTGTTGTCAAATATATTCTGTGGGAGTGAATTCCACACACTCACCACCCTCTGGGTGAAGAAATTTCTCCTCCCCTCACTCCTGAAAGATTTACCCCTTATCCTCAAACTATGCTTTGCAATAAAACAGAAGACCCCACCCCTACCCCCACCCCCTCCCACCACTGCAACAGGGCTTTTCCCACTTTAGAAGCAGTAAGTTACATTTGAGTTCCCCTGGGTCAAACCCTAACAGGAATAACCGGCACCCACCTGGGCAGAACCAAAGCAACCAGAAAGTGGTTCTCCCTAATTCTTTAGCCATGGTGGAGATGCTGGCATTGGACTGGGGAGGGGCACAGTAAGAAATCTCACAACACCAGGTTAAAGTCCAACAGGTTTATTTGGTAGCACGAGCTTTCAGAGCGCTGCCTCTTCATCAGATGAGTGAAAATGACTCATTTGATATAAGATCCTGGTTCTTTCGGTATCCCGTTGTGATTTACTGGGGATTGGCAGAGTCGAGATTGCCTCTTGCCCCTTGTCCTGATTCAGGAGGGTCACACTGAAACTCCAAATTGGAATTAAATGCGACTTTTGGACAGTGAACCGTTGGCCGTCTCACATCAATGAGAACGAGACTGGATTTACGGTGCAATAGTTCACAAAGTGGAAAGACTCCCATTTCCAGAACCAGAATCCGTTCTCCGCCGGTTCATCCGTTTTGGATTACACACAATAAACTCACACAAGCAACACCAATCACTGCGGCCATGCAGAAAGACACAACGAAAAATTCACAGATCGACAGGTCAACAAACACAGAACGGCCAAATGACCAAACAGGACCTGTCCTGTTGAGGCTGGATTACCCAGAACACTGGGAGGCTTTGGCAACAATAGACGGAGTCTCCAGTGAACACCCCCCCTGAAAGACACACAAACAGCTGGAAAATCTCAGTAGTTCTGACAGCATCTGTGGGGAGAGGATAGAGACAACATTCCTCTATTCTCTCTGCACAGACACTGTCAGATCTGCAGAGATTTTCCAGCAGTTTGTGTTTTGTTTATTGCGGGTATGTTTGGATACAGGAATAAATATATTTTGCTGCAATTACAGAGAACCAGTCACCAGTTTCAAGAACAAAGAACAGTGTAGCTTAGCAACAGGCCCTTCAGCCCTTCAACTCTGTGCCAATCACACTATCCTATCGAGACTCAACCAACCCCCTGAATCCCTCTATTCTCTGTCTTTTCACACGCCTATCCAGAAAAGTCTTAAATGTGGCTAATGTATCTGCCTCAACCACCTCACTGGGCAGCGCATTCCAGGCCCCCACCACCCTCTGTATAGAAAACGTCTCCCACACATCTACACTGAACCTTTCCCACCTTACCTTGACCTTGTGCCCCCTTGTAATTCTAATTCCTGCCCTGGGAGAAAGCTTCCCACTGTTCACCCTATCTATACCCCTCATAAATTCATAACCTTCTACCATGTCACCTCTCAGTCTCCGTCTTTCCAAGGAGAATAATCCCAGTTTATTCAATCTCTCCACATAGCTAATCCCCACCCCCCCATACCAGGCAACATCCTGGTAAACCTTTTCTGTAGTCTCTCCAAAGCCTCCACATCCTTCTGGTAGTTTGGTGACCAGAATTGGACACTGTATTCTAAATGTGACCTAACCAACATTTTATACAACGGTAACATAATTTGCCAACTTTTATACTCGATGCCCGGGCTGATGAAGGCGAGCATGCCTACACTTTCTTCACCAGCTTTTCCACCTTTGCTTGTATTTAAGGATCTGTGGACCTGTACTCCCAGATCTCTCTGTGTGTCGATGCTCCTGGTGGTTCTGCCATTTATTTTATTATTCCCACCTGAAGTTGATCGACCAAAATGCATCACCTCACATTTGTCCAGATTAAATTCCACCTGTCATTTCTCTGCCCAATTCTCAAGCCTATCAAAATCATAAGACACAGGGGCAGAATGAGGCCACTCGGCCCATCGAGTCTGCTCTGCCATTCAATCATGGCTGATATTTTTCTCATCCCCATTCTCCTGCCTTTTCCCCATAACCCCTGATCCCCTTATTAATCAAGAACCTATCCATTTCTGTCTTAAAGTCACTCAATGACCTGGCCCTCCACAGCTTTCTGCACCAAAGAGTTCACAAATTCACCACTCTCTGACTGAAGAAATTCCTCCTCATCTCTGTTTTAAAGGATCATCCCTTTAGCCTCAGGTTGTGCCTTCTGGTCCTAGTTTTTCCTATGAGTGAAAACATCTTCCCCGTGTCCACTCTATCCAGGCCTTGCAGTATCCTGTAAGTTCAATAAGATCCACCCTCATCCTTCTAAACTCCAATGAGTACCCATCTAGAGTCCTTAACCATTCCTCTTCATTGCAGTTTTCACTGCAGCTATCCTAAGAACATAAGAAATAGGAGCAGGAGTCGGCCATCTAGCCCTTCGAGTCTGCCCCGCCATTCAATAAGATCATGGCTGATCTGAAGTGGATCAGTTCCACTTTCCCGCTTTCTCCCCATAACCCTTAATCCCCTTACCTATCATAAATCTATCTACCCGTGACTTAAATATATTCAGCGAGGTAGCCTCCATCACTTCAACGGGCAGAGAATTCCAGAGACTCACCACCCTTTGAGTGAAGAAGTTCCTCCTCGACTCTGTTCTAAACTGCACCCCCTTATCTTGAGGCTGTGCCCTCTAGTCTTGCTGTCCTCTCTGAGCAGGAAGAATCTCTCTACCTCTACCCTATCCATCCCTTTCATTATCTTATACATCTCTAAAAGATCCCCCCTCATCCTTCTAAACTCCAACGAGTACAGACCCAGTCTATTTAGTCTCTCTTCATAGTCCAACCCCCTCATCTCCGGTATCAGCCTAGTGAACCTTCTCTGCACTCCCTCCAAGGCCAAAATATCCTTTCACAAGTGCGGCGACCAAAACTGCACACAGTACTCCAGCTGCGGCCTCACCAGTACCCTGTACAGTTGCAGCAAGACCTCCCTGCTTTTATATTCTATCCCCCTCGCTATAAAGGCCAACATTCCATTCGCCTTCTTGATCACCTGCTGCACCTGCAGACTGGGTTTTTGCGACTCATGCACAAGGGCCCCCAGGTCCCTCTGCACCGTAGCATGCTGCAGCTTTTCACCCTTTAAATAGTAATCCCTCCTACTATCATTTCTGCCAAAGTGGATAACCTCACACTTGCTAACATTATACTCCATCTGCCAGGTCCTCGCCCACTCGCTCAGCCTATCCAGATCCCTCTGCAGACTTTCCACACCTTCCACGCAATTTGCTTTTCCACTCATCTTCGTGTCATCAGCAAATTTCATCACCCTACACTCAGCCCCCTCCTCCAGATCATCTATATAAATGGTAAACAGTTGAGGCCCCAGCACCGATCCCTGCGGCACTCCACTAGTCACCAACCGCCAATCAGAATAGCACCCATTGATTCCAAATCCTGCTGTATTTTCTGACAATCTTTATCACTATCTGCAATTCCACCAATCTCAGTATCATCCGCAGATGCCCATCACAATTCCATCTTCATAACCCACATTGCTTCAATCTGAGTGAGTCTCTCACAAACACTTCCTGATTCTGACTCCCCCTCATCAGGATTTAGGAATAAGCTGTGTGTGTGTGTTTGTGTGTGTGTGTGTGTGTGTGTGTGTGTGGGGTGGGGGGGGGGGGGGGGGTGGGGGAGTTGCGGGTAGGGGAACTCATGTGCTCACACTCAGCACCATTTCCTATTGGGCAGATGCACAGCCCACAGTATAACTCTGTCTCTGAATTCACAGCCAATCAAAGCCCCTGATTTGTTCAGTTACTGTCCCTCTCTGCAAAGCACCAACTGCAATCATTCAAAAATGCTGCAGGGAATATTCTGGAAATGATTGGATTGAGTTTGAAGAGTTTTGTGGGCCTTGTGATTGTCCATTCCCTGGTATTTGTGCTGGATTCTGGGATAGACAGGGTTCAGTGCTCATTCAGATGGTTGGGGAGTGCAGTGAAGCGGATATGTTCTTGTTTATTTTTGCCGGCAGCGTAATGCTGGAATCCATCGAGCTTTTCAGACACAAGTAAATTATTCAAACACTCGTGTTTAGCTGCAAACATTCTCCCAGACATTTTCTTTCAACAACAATAACTCGTATCAGAATCACTGCCACAAACACAATCTCTCCAACACCTTCACCACCTCAATCATGTCGATTAGCAACGTTCTGAGAATTGAATAATACCGGGGCATTCCATTTTAAAACCTCTGCGAACATTTCAGAGCCTGAATGCTGATAAACTGCCCCACATTCTGCTTCAAAAATGGATCTCGTCTCTTTCACATCATTGGAACAAGACAGATTGGGTCGCACTCAGTGAATGCCTTTGTTAAATGCTGGCACTGTGTTGTGCAGGGGAACGAGGCAGAGAATTTGTCAGCAAGATCCCAACAAAGGCATCGGAGGTGACTATTTTTTTAGGGGGTTGATGATGGTTGAGGCTGGATTATTGGTCAGGATTTTGGGAGGACGGCCTATTGTTAAATGTTCATATCTGAACAGGCAAAGCTACGGTTACAGAGTGGACACATCACAAATCCATCAGCGTTCCTCCCTCTCCCCTCTCTTTGTAGTGACTACAATCGATTGGTTTTATACAGGCTCCCAGCTCTGCTAAAATAACAGAGGGATTTTAAACATTTTAAATTGCTTGCTCTCGGTTTGACCCCAGGATTTTATTAAACATCCAATGTGATGTGGGTCACGAGGGTTGGCCTTTTGGTCAAAGCTGGAAATGAAGTTTGAAAAGCTCTGATTTAAAAGCGTATTGTAAACATTGTAAAAGCTGGAGCTGCAACCCTTCTGCACCAAATATCTCCAATAGAAAGCTGCGATATAACTGGGGGGTCCTTGGACTCTGACAACACTGGGTTATTATAATCTGAATGAAATGTGTCTGTAAGATGATCTGGAGAACGGTAATATTCCGGTTTGCTTCCAAGGTGAGCGATAATCAGCATACCCCATCTTCAAAATAATGGGATCTTTCCATCCACCCGGAAGACAGACGCCACCTCAGCTTAATATCTACTACAAAAGATAGTTCCAGCAGTGCCAGGGCACTGGGAGTGTTTTTTAAATTTATTTGTGGGACATGGGTGTCACTGGCTGGGCCAGCATTTATTGCCCACCCCTAGTTGCCCTTGAGAAGGTGGTGGTGAGCTGCCTTCTTCAATCACTACAGTCCACGTGCTGTGGGTTGACCCACAATGCCGCTAGGAAGGGAATCCCAGGATTTTGACCCAGTCACTGCGAAGGAACGCTGATATATTTCCAATGGTGAGTGGCTTGCAGGTGGAGGTGTTTCCAGGTATCTGCTGCCCCTGTCCTTCTAGATGGAAGTGGTCATGGGTTTGGAAGGTGCTGTTTGAGGATCTTTGGTGAATTGCTGCAGTGTATCTTGTAGATAGTACACACTGCTGCTACTGAGCGTCAGTGGTGGAGGGAATGGATATTTGTAGATGTGGTGCCAAACAAGTGGCTGCTTTGCCCTGGATGGTGTTGAGATTCTTGAGTGTTGTTGGAGCTGCACCATCCAGGCAAGTGGGGAATATTCCATCACACTCCTGACTTGTGCCTTGTAGATGGCGGATAGACTTTGGGGAGTCAGGGGGTGAGTTACTCACTTGTAGCTACTGTGTTAATGTGGTGAGTCCAGTTGAGTTTCTGGTCAATGGTAACCCCAAGGATGTTGACAGTGGGGGGGGTGGAGTTCAGTGATGGTTACACCATTGAATGTCGAGAGGCGGTGGTTAGAGTGCCTCTTATTGGTGATGGTCACTGCCTGGCATTTGTGTGGCACAAATGTAATTTGCCACTTGTCAGCCCGAACTTGGATATTGTCCAGATCTTGTTGCATTTAGACATGGACTGTTTCAGTATCTGAGGAGTGGCGAATGGTGCTGAACATTGTGCAATCATCAGTGAACATCCCCATCTCTGACCTTATGACGGCGGGAAGGTCATTGATGAAGCAGCTGAAGGTGGTTGGGTCTAGGACACTAACCCTGAGGAACTCCTGCAGAGATGTCCTGGAGCTGAGATAACTGACCCTCCACAACCACAACCATCTTCCTATGACCCAGGAATGACTCCAACCAGTGGAGCGTTTGCTCCCTGATATCCATTGATATCAGTTTCACTCGGGCTCCTTGAAGCCTCACTCGGACAAATCATAGAATCCTACAATGCAGAAGGAGGCCATTTGGCCCATAGCATCCACCCCAATGACAATCCCACTCCGACCCTATCCTCATAACCCAATGTTTTTACCCTAGCTAGTCCCCCTGACATTAAGGGGCAATTTAGCATGGCCAACCCACCTATCCAGCACTACTTTGGACTGTGGGAGGAAACCGGAGCACCTAGAGAAAACCCATGCAGACACGGGGAGAATGTGCAAATTCCATGGACAGTGACCCATGCCTGGAACCGAATCTGATGCTGTGAGGCAGCAGTGCTCATCACTCTGCCAATTTGCCGCCCCAAATGCGGCCTTGATATTAAGGGCTGTTACTCTCACCTCCCCTCTGGAATTCAGTCCATGTTTGAGCCAAGGCTGTGATGAGGTCAGGAGCTGAGTGACCCCCTGGTGAAACCCAAACTGGGCGTCACTGAGCAGGTTATTGCTGAGCAGGTGCTGCTGGATCGCACTGTCGATAACCCCTTCCATCACTTTACTGATGATCGAGAGTAGACTGATTGGGCAGTAATTGGCCAGGTTGGATTTACCCAGGGACACTGAGAGTGTAGTACGCTGGGGGTGGGGGAAGCGGATTCTGGGCTCCACCCCCTCTCAAGCTCCATTCCCACTCAGGCCCCATCCCTTGACACTGCCCTGGCACACTTATGGTACCCAGTTTGGCACTGCCAGCGTGTGAGGTGGGCAATGCCCAGCCATACTTCCGACCTTCAATGGCTCTGATTCCCCTGGCATGGCCATGGTGCCAGGTTCCCACTACGGCACAGCGGGAGTGATTCTCTCCGGTGTGATGTCTTGCTGGTGAAGGGGGGAAAAGCAGCTGGGAAGGCGGAAGGAGCCATTCCGAAGCCGGTCATTCGTCAGTTCCATGTAAATAGGCTGTGGGACCTTCCTGGATGCGGAGCCATTCTCGCCGGCAAAACAGGGCTGAGCAAATAGTGATCCGGTCGGAGCGAATGGATTTTTGGCCTCACCCGCTATCTTCCCGGCTCACCACGCTGATCGAGCGGTGAGTGGCGCCGGTCAGATTGCACCCAATCGCCTTGGTAAATATCTACCGAATTCTCACTCAAACTCACCAACATTTGCAAATTTCTCTGAAATCATTGCAAAGGGTTTGAAGATTTTTCGCTGATTCACCCTGAAACTGACCAATGAGAGTCTCAGTTTCGAATGCCGGAAAGTTCTCCATTTGGAGCAGTGCCATTGCCCTGAGGCTGAGGAACAGACAGCCAACGGCAGCCAACATCCCCCCCGTGATGGAAATGCAGTTGGACAGTGCAATCCGCTGTAATAGCTTCCTGAGTGAGCCCTCGACATTACAGCTTCTGCACAAGTAAATGGAGAGTAAGAGATTCTCATTCTGTCAAACACACCCAAACATTTATTTTTTATTACTTAAATGTTTAATTTCATGCTAGAGCAGTTTTATCCCTTTGGGCAGTTGTAATGGTTCACTATCCAGCAGACTAACTCTACCTGCTTTCCTGGAGAGGCTGGGAAGGTGAATACTCCAGCGATTTATTCGCAGTTTTAGTTCACAATTTACATGGAGTGGCCACCGAGTAACAGGGGAAAGATTATTCGAAATGGGTCAAGTGGTTACGGCACAGATCCGGAAGGTTCTGCTCTCTCGATCTGCCCTGGTTTCAGCATTCCCCACCTCAGAACAAAGAACAGCACAGAAACAGACCCTTCGGCCCATCAAGTCTGTGCTGACACAGATGCCTCACTAATCTAATATCTTCTTGCCTCTGTGTGGTCCATCTCCCTCTATTCCTGCCTATTTATGTATCTGTCCAGGTGCCTCTGGAACGTTGTTACGGAATCTGCTTCCTCCACCTCCTCCGGTAGCGCTGCCTGTTGGGAGGTCTGTAGTACAACCCCAACATTGTGACTGCACCACTCCTGTTCCTGAGTTCTACCCATACGGCCTCACTGCACGATCCCACCAAGATGTCCTCCCTCTGTTTAGCTGTGGCATCCTCCCTAATCAGTAAAGCAACGTCCCCACCTCTTTTGTCACCCTCTCTATCTCACCTGAAGCATCTAAATCCTGAAATGCTCAGATGCCAGTCTTGCCCTTCTTTCATCCGAGTCTCTGTAATTGCCACAATATCACAGTTCCATGGGAATATTCCATGGATTCCATGGGGAGAACAAAGAGATGTAGAAGGACATGTTCATAGCTTCTTGAAAGTGAAGTCACAGGTGGACAGAGTGGTGAAGAAAGCATTCAACAAGGTTGGTTTCATTGGAATTGACTACAGGAGTTGGGACGTCTTGTTGAAGTTGTTCAAGACATTGGTAAGGCCACACTTGGAATACTGTGTGCAATCCTGGTCACCCTATTATAGAAAGGATATTATTAAACTAGAAAGAGCGCAGAAAAGATTTACTAGAATGCTACCTGGACTTGATGGATTGAGTTATAAGGAGAGGCTGAATAGACTGGGGTTTTTTTTCTCTTTTAGCGTATGAGGCTAAAGGGTGATCTTATAGAGGCCTATAAAATAATGAGGGGCACTGATCAGCTAGATAGTCAATATCTTTTCCCAAAGGTAGAGGAGTCTAAAACTAGAGAGCATAGGTTTAAGGTGAGAGGGGAGAGATACAAAAGTGCCCAGAGGGGTAATTTTTTCACACAGAGGGTGGTGAGTGTCTGGAACAAGCTGCCAGAGGTAGTAGTAGAGGTGGATACAATTTTGTCTTTTAAAAAGCATTTAGACAGTTACATGGGTAGGATGGTTATAGAGGGATATGGGTCAAATGCGGGCAATTGGGATTAGCTTAGGCGTTTTAAAAGAAAGGGCAGCATGGACAAGTTGGCCTGAAGGGCCTGTTTCCATGCTGTAAACCTCTATGGCTCTGTGAGTAATCCAAGCTCCAAATTCATCTGCCTCATCTGTCATACTCATTACATTAAAGAAAACACACCTCAGACTATCTGTCCTGTCATGTTTTGTCCACTCTCCCTGTGTTTTATTTCTCTGTGCATTCCTGGACCCAGTCACTGAGTTCTCCACAGTCTCTGTTCTGGGACCCTTTATGATTTTTATCTTTGGTTTCTCTGCTTTTCACTTTTTCCCCTCACTGCCTTTAGTTTCTGTCCCACTTTACTTCCCTCGGAATTCCTGCACGGTTCCCATTCCCCTGTCACAGTAGGTTTGGGAAGTGTGGATAAAAAGATCAGCTCAGTCTGGGAGTGCAGCATTTACATAGCGCCTTTCATAGTCGCAAGGTAAACACAAGCACTTTACAGCCACGCGGGAGATTGGAATTTTTTCCAATCTGCAGCCAGAATAAACACAGCAAGCTCCCACAATCAGCAAATAATCTGCTTTCAACTCCTGGATAAGGGATAAATACTGGTCAGAAAAACTGGAGAGATCTCCACTGCTCTCTTTAACATCACACCACCAATTCTCCCATCTGGCTGCAGTGAACAGAGATCTGGCTGAACATCAGCACTAACAGGGCAGTGGCTGTGCTGTGTGAACAGCCAGAGAATCCCAGCCAATATCCTTCTTCATCCGTGGAGGGGAGGTAGTGTGCAGAGTATTGGAACAACACCAATAATTACTGCGAGACTTGTACCTCAGACTCTCCCTGAACTCTGGAAGCAGAAAGGGTCATGGTGAGTGTGAAAACAGGTTTTATAACCAAACTGCACAGTCAATCCATGTGCAGGTTTACCTCGAGTTATCTAATCTTCAGAACAATGCTGCTTTAATTAGCACTAAATGAGAGAATCATTATTCCTAAATATCAATTATGTTCCGTAAATTAAATTTAATTAAAACAATTCAGTTTAATTAAAATTTGCCCTGTGTAATTAGAATGTCTATCAGTCTCTAAAATGTAAATACTTATTCTTACCCATTCCAACCAAATCAACAATTATTAACTGGATTTTATTTTTCCACAAGAAATGTTAAAAAATAAGCAAAAAGGTGTAAATATTGGATTGACAGCACCGAGCTGCTCTGTACCCAGTGATATCCCGTAACCTCTCTCAACCTTCCCTACTGGCTGCTGCCCAGACCAGCTGATTCACTAACCCAGCTTTATACCCGAGTGATTGGTTTACAACGTTCCCCATAATGTGATGTCAGGATGGGGGGAACACCAGGAACAGAAACTGGACTCACGGACAGGCACGTCTGATAAGGCTTCCACCTCTGTATTCTGTGACAAAATTATGATGTGTTGTGTATCAGATCCCCAACAGAGCAAAGCACGAACCATTGAGCAGAATACACAGAAGGTTCTTCATTCACTGTTTTTCCATATTGTTAAAGTTCAGATTCTGTAATCCTTTGTGATTTATATTCCCCTTGACAGTTTAGAGATTATGATGTGGAGATGCCAGCGTTGGACTGGGGTAAACTCAGTAAGAAGTCTGACGCAGAGGGGGACCTCGAAAGCTAGTGAGTTTACTATCAAATAAATCGGTTGGACTTAAACCTGGTGTTGTCAGACTTTTTACTGAGTTTAGAGATTAAACAGCCTTACACCGAGTTAACAGCAAAGAATAGACCATTCCATGGAAGCTGTTTTTGATTGCTGTTTATTCTGTTCAAACTTTCTACTATCCATCCTTATCTAACAGTGTTACCCTCTATCCCCTTTCTGCCATGTGTTTATCCAGCCTCACCTTAAATGTATTTATAATTTCCCCATGAACCGCACCCTGTGTGTGGGAGCCAGTTCCACATTCTCACCGCTCTGCAAACAAAGATATTTCTCTGATGGTCTCTCTGGCTCAGATTTTCACCCCTGCGGCCAGTTTGTAAAGTCTGGGGACTTGGCAAACCCGATCTTTAAAAATGTGTACCTGCAGGTCGGGTTTTCAGGTTGGGTTTCTCGTTGGGGATGTAATCTCCTAACTGTGTTCGGGGTTTTAAACAAAAGAAACAAGTTGTAGCTTGCACACGTAGATTCAAAATAGCAACAAAAATATTTACTGGAGGAGCTGTTACTGTACAGGGGAGGAACTGAAACAGGGGTGGGGGGGAAGAGAGCTGGGCCGGGGGGGGGAGAGAGCTGGGCCGGGGGGGGGAGAGAGCTGGGCCGGGGGGGGTTGGGGGTGGGGGAGAGCTGGGCGGGGGGGGGGGGGGGCGAGCTGGGCTGGGGGGGCTGGGGGTGGGGGAGAGCTGGGCCGGGGGGGGACGGGGGGGGCGGGGAGGGTGGGGTGGTGCGCAGAGAGCTGGACTGCGGCGGGGTGGGGGGAGAGCTGGGCTAGGGGTGGGGGAGGGAAAGCTGGGCCGGGGTGGGGGGGAGAGAGCTGGGCCGGGGGGAACGGGGGGAGGGGAGAGGGAAGAGAGCTGGGCCGGGTGGGGGAGAGAGCTGGGCCGGGGGTAAAAGCTGCCTCTGTAACTTGGCACAGCAAAATAAAATAACTCCTTCCATCCTCACCCCCTCAAACAAAATCCCCATGCCAATTTCTAGAAGGACAACGGCAACAGACACACGGGAACACCACCATCACAGTCACTGGGCCAAAATCCTGAAATTCCCTCCCTAATGGCACTGTGGATAACCCACAGCACACGGACTGCAATGATTCGAGAAGGCAGCTCACCACCACCTTCTCAAGGGCAGCTAGGGATGGGCAATAAATGCTGCCCAGCCAGTGATACCCATGTCCCACAATGGTATAAAAAACACATAGACCCCATCCACTCCCATGGCCTCTCACATCCCATTCAAACCATGACTCCCTACTCATCCTCCATGATCCTCATTTCGGGGGATGGCCACATCATGCCAACACGTGCCAACCACTGCCCCCTGACCCACCCTTTCCCCCTCAGTCCAAAGACGTGTGGGTCAGTTTGATTGGCCATGCTAAAATTTTCCCTTAGTGTATTGAGATGCGTAGATTGGAGGGTTAGCAGGTAAATATGTAGGGACATTGTGGGGGTGGGGGGGCGGGGTGGTGGTAGGGTCTGGGTGGGATTGTGGTCAGTACAGACCCAATGGGCCCAATGGCCTCTTTCTGCACTGTAGGGTTTCTATGATTTTCTATGATTCTTACCCATCCCAAGTCAATTCATGTTGAATCCTTGAACTCCGAGATGACCGTTTGGGGGGGGGGTGGCATGTAGGATTAGTAAGTTTGCCGATGCCACAAAGATTGGCCGGGTGGTTAACAGTGAGGCTGTGTCTTGGGTTACAGGAAGACATAGACGAGATGGTCAAATGGGCAGATAAGTGGCAGATGGAACTTAACCCTGAAAAGTGTGAGGTGATGCACTTTGGAAGGAGTAACTTGACAAGAACATAGAACATAGAACATAGAACACTACAGCACAGACAGGCCCTTCGGCCCACGAGTTGCGCCGATCACATCAACACCTACTAACCTACAGACCTATCTATAACCCTCAATCTCATTAAACCCCATATACTCATCCAGAAGTCTTTTAAAAGACCCCAGCGAGTTCGCCTCCACCACCACTGACGGCAGCCGATTCCATTCACTCACCACCCTCTGAGTGAAAAACTTACCCCTAACATCACTTCTGAACCTCCCTCCCCGCACCTTAAATCTGTGTCCTCTCGTAGCAACCATTTCAACCCGGGGAAATAGCCTCTGAGAATCCACCCTATCTATTCCTCTCAACATTTTATAAACTTCTATCAGGTCGCCTCTCAACCTCCGTCTCTCCAGGGAAAACAGACCCAGTTCCCTCAACCTATCTTCATAAGGCATGCCTCCCAGTCCAGGCAACATCCTTGTAAATCTCCTCTGTACCCTTTCAATAGCTTCTACATCTTTCCTATAGTGAGGCGACCAGAACTGCGCACAATACTCCAAATGAGGCCTGACAAGGGTCTTATAAAGTTGCAGCATTACCTCCCGACTCCTAAACTCAATCCCTCGATTAATGAAGGCCAGTACACCATACGCCTTCTTGACCACCTCCTCCACCTGCGAGGCCGATTTAAGAGTCCTGTGGACCCGGACCCCTAGATCCTTCTGCTCTTCAACACTACTCAGACTTCTGCCCTTGATAGTGTACTCGTTCATCCCGTTGGTTCTGCCAAAATGGACGACTACACATTTATCCGCGTTGAAGTCCATCTGCCACTTCTCCGCCCAGTCCTGCATCCTATTTATGTCCTGCTGCAACTTTTGCCATCCTTCCAGACCATCCACAACACCACCGACCTTAGTGTCATCAGCGAACTTACTTACCCATCCCTCCACTTCCTCATCCAGGTCATTTATGAAAATGACAAACAACAAGGGTCCCAGAACAGATCCTTGAGGCACTCCGCTGGTGACTGACCTCCATTCAGAAAAAGCCCCATCCACAACCACTCTCTGCCTTCTGCAGGCAAGCCAGTTCTGGATCCACAAGGCCAAAGGCCCTTGGATCCCATGCCCTCTCACCTTCTCAAGAAGTCTTGCATGGGGGACCTTATCAAACGCCTTGCTGAAGTCCATGTACACTACGTCCACGGCACTTCCTTCGTCAATGTGTTCAGTCACATTATCGAAGAACTCAACTAGGCTTGTAAGGCACGACCTGCCCTTGACAAATCCATGCTGACTATTCCTGATCATGTCAAACCTCTCCAAATGTTCGTAAATCTTGTCCCTCAGAAGCATCTCCATCAGCTTACCAACCACTTAGGTCAGACTCACCGGTCGGTAATTTCCCGGGCTATCTCTGTTCCCTTTCTTGAAAATAGGAACTACATCCGCAATCCTCCAATCCTCCGGAACCTCTCCTGTCTCCATTGACGACGCAAAGATCATCGCCAGGGGCTCTGCAATCTCTTCCCTCGCCTCCCACAGTATCCTGGGGTACATCCCATCTGGTCCAGGCGACTTATCTACCTTGATAGAATTCAAAAGTTCCAACACATCCTCCTCCTTAATATCCACATACTCAATCTTTTCCATCTGCTGCAAATCCATAACAAAATCTCCCAGATCAGCTTCCACTGTGAATACTGAGGCGAAGTACTCATTAAGCACCTCTACCATTTCTTCTGGTTCCACACAAACCTTTCCCCCCTCACCTTTTATAGGTCCTATCCCTTCTCTTCTTATCCCTTTATCTTTCACATATTTATAGAAGGCCTTGGGATTCTCCTTAATCTTACCCGCCAAGGTCTTCTCATGACCCCTTCTGGCTCTCCTAATTTCCCTTTTAAGTTCCTTCCTACAGTCCTTATACTCCTCAAGATCTTTAACCTCTCCTAATTCCCTGAACCTCTTATACACCTTCCCTTTCCTCCTGACTAGGTTCAACACAGCCTTTGTGCACCACGGTTCCCGCGACCCACCAAAACCCCCTCGTCTCATCGGAACGTTGTCATTCAGAGCTCCAGACACACATTCCTTGAATATCTGCCACCTTCCTTCGGTACTTTTCCCTAAGAACGCCTCCTGACAAGGAAGTATTCTATGAAAGGTTTGACACTGGGATATTCGGAAGAACAAAGGGACCGTGGCATGTTTGGCCGTAAATCTCTGAAGGCAAAAAAGGCATATGGCACACTCGCCTTTATTAATCGGAGTAGGTTACCAAAGCAGAGAGGTCATGATGGAGTTGTATAGAACTTTGGTGAGGTCACAGCTGGAGCACTGTGTGCAGTCCTGGGCATCACATTTTAGGAAGGAGGCGAACGCGCTGGAGGGGATGCAGAGGAGATTCACCAGGATACCGCTTGGGATGGAGCGTTTAAATAATGAAGAGAGATGGGGTAGGCTTGGGTTGGTGTTGTCAGACTTCTTACTTTGTTTTTGTTGGAGCAGAGAAGACTGAGGGGTGACCTGATTCAGGTGCTCAAGGTGCTGAGGGGCATGATCGGGAGCAGCTGTTCCCCTTAGTTGAAGGGTCAGTTATGAGGGAACACAGGTTCAAAGTGAGGGGTGGGAGTTTTAGCGGGGATGTTAGGAAAAATCTTTTTACTCAGAGGGTAGTGACAGTCTGGAATGTGCTGCCTGGGGGGTTGGTGGAGGCAGGATGCCTTACATACTTTAAAAAGTACTTGGATGAGTACTTAGCACATCATAACATTCAGGGCTATGGACCAAGTGCTGCCAAATGAGATTAGGTGGGCAGATCAGGGCCTTTCATGCCTCGGTGCAGACTCGATGGGCCGAAGGGCCTCTTCTACACTGTGGTGTTCTGTGATTCTTTAACACTTCCTGGCCAGTTAGTTGACAACAGTTCCAATGTGTATTTACATAAATAATACAAAATTATTTTTAATTCTAAGTTCCAAAAGCTCTGTCCAAAGAAATACCCCAAATTTCCAAAGAATCCACCAAGTTCAGATCTCCTCTTGTCTGAGCAGCTCCTGGATTCACACAGCCTGGGTTCAGGTATCGGAGGCAGCTGGTGGATTAATGGGCTAACTGCTTCCATGATCCAAATAACTCCTGCCCCTTCCCCGGAAAGCTGGGTAATGCCGGGATCAGGAGCAGAACCTGGAAATTTCAACTACATCCAGGATCCAGAAAAATCTGGGTCTCCGTGTCTACCAAAACCTTTCGTCATCTTAAAAGACCTCTGCCAGGTCATCTCTCCTTCTCCTTTGCAGAGAGAGAGACACACAGACAGACAGACAGAGAGATTACTCCAGCTTCTCCAGCCTGTCCTTTCCTCAGAGTAACAGCTTCACATCCTGGTAATTATTTTCTGCATCCTCCTTGGTGCCTCACTAAAGGCAGGGTTATACGCACAGCAATATGCTGGCACTGTGAATTTAGTATTGCCCTCTCACCTTAGGGGGTTATACTGACCTTTGCACCCTCAGTGGGTGAAAAAAGTCCCAGTCTGTCCAGCCTCTTCTTATAACTCAAACCATCAAGTCCCGGTATCATCCTAGTAAATCTCTTCTGCACTCTTTCTAGTTTAATAATGCTTTTCCTATAATAGACTGACCAGAATTGCACACAGTATTCCAAATGTGGCCTTACCAATGTCTTGTACAACTTCAACAAGATGTCCCAACTCCTGCATTCAATGTCCTGACCAATGAAACCAAGCATGCCGAATGCCTTCTTCACCACTCTGTCCGCCTGTGACTCCACTTTCAAGGAGCTATGAACCTGTACCTCTAGATCTCTTTGTTCTGTAGCTCTCCCCAGCGACTGAGTAAGTCCTGCCCTGGTTCGATCTATCAAAATACATCACCTCACATTTGTCTAAATTAAACTCCATCTGCCATTCGTCAGCCCACTGGCCCAATTGATCAAGATCCCGTTGCAATAGGAGATAACTTTCTTCACTGTCCACTATGGCACCAATCTTGGTGTCTTCTGCAAACTTACTAACCGAGTCTCAAAGAACGACCAATCTCTCCAAAACTGATCTCTATGAAATAAAATGGGAGACATGACCTTTGACATTTGTAATTGGCTTGAGAATCAACCATTAACTGTTACCTCCCCTAAATAAATTGGGGTAATTTTCAGTTAGCCCGACAAATGCCGCAGAGATAAAATAATCAATTTGGGCAAGAACATTAAGTGTGCAACCAGGGAAAGATTCTTCCAGTTTGGGGGAAACCCAGAGCACAGTTACACTGAAACTAATCAACAATTTGCTCATTCAGCTGTTTTAATATTTAAAATAATCTCTAAAATTAAACTGAAATGCCATCGCAGAGCAGTCAGTCATGCAAACAGAGCAAATTTCAAGGTAATTGTGGACCAGTGCAGAAGCTTATAAATCAATTAATTCCTGTCTACATGGTTCAAGGTGGATAATCCGCAGTGACTAACCTTCAAGCATTTAAGAATCTGAAATCAGTTTAGATTAAATCAAACAATTAGAGATAAGAATCAAATCTCCAGTTTAGTATGTAGTGTTGCCTGATATGGGACAAAGAATTTGCAATATTGACACCAGTTCCAGAGTCATCCTGTCTCCCAATCATATTTAAACAATGAGATAAATATTTCAGAAGATGATTCTACAAGCCAGGCAGTAAGTGCTGGCGGGAGATTTAATAAATCCTATTCCCCAGACTACACGGAAGCCGAGTATGAGAACTGACTCCTCAATCTGCCTGTGTAAAATCCTGCTGCTAAAATTGCTGGAAAAATAAAGAAGATTAGCTTTCAAAAGGGTGATGTTTTATGTGTAAAATCAGAAATGCGATGTTTTCTGTGCAGTAGGAAAGCCAGCGTCTTAAATCCCATTGTGTTAAAACTGCAAACTCCCGACCATTGATAATCTGCCCCTTTGCCAGCTCACTCCAAGCTCAAGGGGAACTACCTCTGCCATGTCTCAGTTATATCCTCCCATTGGAAAGTGAGCAGACAGAGCAGAGCTCACAGCCTCAGTATTAACTATTCATGCAAAACCCTGCTGAGCTCCTTTGAAATCAGCAGCTCAGCAATTTGTCTGGTGGGAGAGAATTACTGCCTCAAACCTCCCAGGACTTTGTAACTTCAATAATACCTGGAAACAGTCGATACGGGCTACTCCCGAGAATCAGTCACAAAATAAAGAGTGAGATCCCTGACAGTGTGGTCTATCGAAGGGAATTAAGGGTTATGGGAAGAGGGCGGGAAAGTGGAACTGAGCCACGACAGATCAGCCATGATCTTATTGAATGGCGGGGCAGGCTCGAAGGGCTAGATGGCCGACTCCTGCTCCTATTTCTTATGTTCTTATGAATGCTGGATTACAGAGTTTTATAATGCGAGAGTGCCTGATTTTTATCTCCCAGTTTCTGCCATGCACAGGTTGTCAGGACGAGATAGTCTGACGAACAAATTTTACAAAGAGGTGATGATCAAAAACAGTAGAAAGAACAAACCTACATTCATTAAACAACTTTTCAGATCCTCAACTCATTCCCAGTGGCCACACTGTCAATGGTCTTGCTTCAGAATCTCTTTAATGTAGCAAACACAGCAAGCCATCTATGGACAGTGAGGTTTGGCGATTGGATAAAGCAAGTCTCATTTCTGCACCATTGCTACATGCTTGCTGAAGCATAGAACTGTAAAGCACAGGAGGCCATTCAGCCCATCAAGCTTGTCTCAGTGCTTTTCAGAGAATCCAGTTTGCCCCACTCTCCTGTGCTTCAACCCCTCTGCAATGTTTATCCATCGGCTATTTATGTAATTCCCTTTTGAAAGTAAGCAGTGAATCTGTACCCACCGTCCCAACAGGCAGCGTATTCCAAATCCCAACCGGACATTAACAAAAATGTTGTTCTGTTGCCACCTCTGCTTCTTTCTTCTTATTAATTTACAGGATGTGGGTCCATTTCCGATCTGTAGTGAAGATCGTTATGAGCCGCCATCTTGATCTGTGATGGGATAATGTGGCAAGTCCCTGACTTTTTTTTATTCATTCATGGGTGTCACTGGCTGGCCAGCATTTATTGTCCATCCCTAGTTGTCCTTGTAGGGTCAACCACATTGCTGTGGATTTGGAGTCATGTGTAGGCCAGAGCAGGTAAGGACATAGAAACACAGAAACTAGAAGCAGGGGGAGGCCATTTGGCCCTTCGAGTCTGCTCCACCATTCATTTTGATCATGGCTGATCATCAAATTCAATATCCTGATCCCTCTTTCCCCCATATCCCTCGATCCCTTTAGCCCCAAGAGCAAAATCTAATTTCTTCTTGAAATCAGACAACAGTTGGCCTCACCTACATTCTGTGGCAGTGAATTCCACACATTCACCACTCTCAGGGTGAAGAGATTTCTCCCGATCCTCCATCTATGACTCCTATTTTTGGATTCTCCCACTACCGGGAACATTCATGAAGCAGATGGTTTTTTCCCCAATCAACCAATGGTTTCATAGATTCTTAATTCCAGATATTTTTATTGAATTCAAATATCACCATCAGCTGTGGTGGGATTCGAACCGGGTTCCCTTGAACATTGGCTGAGTTTCTGGATTAATGGTCTTGTGATAACACCACTGGGTCATCGCCTCCCTCCCAATGTCAGTGTTAAGGAGAGAGTGACAATGGTCTCCTGGGCATTACACACAGGGGCTGTTAATGGTACCATTAGGGGCTGAAGGGTATTAGGAGAGCAGAATGTGCTAATAAGAGAACAGAGATCAGTGCACAACGGGAGCAAAACTGAACAAGGTGACAGGCAAGGAACAACTGTCCATAGAAAGGTTCAAAATCGATAAGGAGGGTGCATTGACTAGACTGTGCTGAAAGTTGACAAGGCACCGGGAGCGAATGAGATACAGCCAAGGATATTGAAGGAAGTGAGAATGGAAATTTTGGGGATGCTGACTATAATCTTTCAGTCTTCCCTGGACTGAGGGGAGGTGATGATGTGGAGATGCTGGCGTTGGACTGGGGTGGGCACAGTACGTAATCTCATAACACCAGGTTAAAGTCCAACAGGTTTATTTGGCAGCACAAAACACTAGCTTTCAGAAAGCTTCTCTTTCATCAAGTGAGCAGCGCTCTGAAAGCTTGAGGCTTGGCCAAATAAACCTGCAGGATTTTGAGCTGGTGTCGTGAGACTTCTCAGTGAGGGGAGGTGTCAGAGGACTGGAGAACTGACAATGTTACACCCTTGTTCAAAAAAGGATAATGCCAGGAATTACAGAACAGTCAGTTTAATATCAGTACTGGGTAAGATTGTAGAAACAATTATTCTGGATAGAATTCGTAGTCACATGAAAAAAGTGGGTTGGTTAAGAAAAACCAGCATGGATTTCTGAAGGGAAAATCATGTTTGACGAACGCAGAGTTTTTTTGAGGGGGTAATAGAAAGGGCCAATGAGGTGCCACACAGACCTGTGAGAAAAGTATCAGCTCGTGGAGTTAAAGGGACAGGAGCAACATGATATAAAACCGGCTGAATAATAGGGAAGCAGGGAGTAACTTCCTCCTGCTCCTATTTCTTGTGATCTCATGAGCTACACGTCAAAAAAAACTTCATTGGTTGTAAAGTGCGCTGGGACATGCTAATGCTGTGAAAGAGATTGTAGCTTTCCTCTGAACCTGTTTAATTGGATTATTGGCTGTTTGAGAGGTGTTAAAGAAGTTTTTTAACCAGTAGGTTGTGATTCACTTTAGCAAATAGAATTATTCAACACAACTTCACAGCAACTCATAAATAACAATAAAACAGGCCACTTTCAAACAACCTGGTGTTTATGTAACGAGGAGAAACGCCTAGGAGAAAATCCCAAATATTAAATACAATGAAGTTCATTGTGCGGACAAAAAAATTTTCTTTTCTCTCCTCAATAGATTGTTTCAAGTTTATTAATTTCTCATTGTTCCCAATCACAATGAACTCATTTATCATTTCATAATTAAATATTGCACACCCCTCACATAAACACATTGAAACAATTGCTTCATCTAACTATTGAAAACCATCAAAGACTCAACAAATCCTGTCATAAATCAAACTTTGTTGGATCCATCCTCTGATAAATAGATTCACTGAAAGCTAAAGATTAGATCCCGTTGGTAGTTCCTGTGCCTGTGCAATTTCTGAATCAAGAACACAAATCATTCCATTTTGTTTTTCAGCGTACTGTTTGGAACAGGAGGAGGCCATTCTGCCCCTCAAGGCTGTTCCACTGTTCAGTTAGATCATGGCTGATCTGCTTGCCCAGCACAAACCAGATTTCATCCCTTTCCCCAGCTGAGGAAAATTCCCTCATGTTCCGATCAGGTATTGAAAAACGGCAACATTTTACAGCTCATCCAGCTAGTCAAATCTTCCAGTCCTGCCAAAGTCAATGCTGTTTTGAAGATTTGCTGCAGTTACCAGCCCCGCCCCCGCCCAGGATATAAACTCCGCCCAGGGAGAGATAGATATCTCCAGATTGGGCCTTTCTGATGATGAAGCAGCTCGGAGTATAGGTGTGTAGACATTTAATGGTTGGGTTTATGGCATTTTAGATGTTGCTCCAGTGCATTATAAAATGTTTAATTAACAAGGTCAACAATGAGGGAAATCCGACTGACACAAAACCTGCAAATCATTAAATAATGACCATCTTTAAATCAATACACTTTCACCAATAGAAACATCTTCTCCATGGCAGGGTAACACTGATTCTGTTGAATAAATACAGTACATTGCACTGAGGTTAGGAATGGGAATACAGGAAGGAAACTATCAGAGAAACAAGATGGATGGAAGTTGCTTTCCACCGTGGGATGTACCTGATGATATGATGGAGTTATTGATCAATCCTGATCAATAAGTTTATAACGGAGCCCGCCCACACCCAACGGGGAGAGATTTGGGAATCATCCGTTCTTCCCAAACTCAATCCACTCATATCTTACATTTCTCTGATACTGGATTCCGGAATGTTCTTTGCCGAGGGAAATCTATTTTATGAGCATTTGATCCCACATTCCTCCCCAGCGCAGCGACGGAAGATATTGTGCATCTACAATCACTTCCTCCTCATTCTATTCAGCCTTTAAGTCCTTTTGGTCAGGTCCTAAAGACAATTAAATCTCTCTTTAGTTTCTCTGGCTCGTTTCCTCGGTTCACAGCTTTCAAAAAACAATTCATAACTGCACCTTTCCATTTAAATACCAACCACTTACTTGGCAGACATTTGAGAGATGCATTTCCAGACCAAACCTCCTTCAAACCTGCAGGGAAAATGTCCATTAGAAAACAACACCACTTCACGTCTGTACAAATATATTTCTATTATTAATAAAGCTCCCAAGGCAACCTTACAGGCTGGGTGTGAATGCAAACTCTCTAATTTCCGAGCTGCCTTGGGATAAAACTGCATTCTTTACAACTGGAAACCCTCAATAATATTAAATCTCAGACTATAAGACATAGGAGCAGAATTAGGCCACTCGGCCCATCAAATCTGCTCTGCCATTCAATCGTGGCTGATATTTTTCTCATCCCCATTCTCCTGTTTTTTTTCCCGTAACTCCTGATCTCCTTGTTGATCAAGAACATAGTTATCTCTGTCTTAAAGACATTCAATGACCTGGTCTCCATGGCAAAGATTGTGGGAGATTGTCTTTGAAGCTTCCAATGAAAAAGCCAATGGAATTTACTCCAGTTTTCACATGAATTCGATTATTAGAATTCTGTTTGGGAGAATCCCCCATCTCAAGATTTTCAAACAAATCTAAAATTTACTATACATGAAATAAGCAACTTAACACAAATCTGTCAAGAATTTAAATCCAGTTCCCCTTCTACTTCCTAAGATTTCCTGTACACAATACAACATCTTAAGGATTCATTCACTTCTCTTTTTGAAATTCACACTAGGTATGCCACAGCTCTCCAGGATTCACTTTAATTTCTCCTCAGTATTCCAGCTATTCTCTGAAGTATGATATTTCATGGGAATCCTTGGGTAGACGATTCTTCAAATTTTCTTCAAATCAGGCATGACCACGGAGTTGTCAGCTGCTTGTGCTCAGTGATTTAAAAATGAGGAATACCCTATTCCTGCTGGCTTTTATACTTCTCATCCTGAACAGACCCAGCTCCTGGTAATCTCTCTCCAACCTGTTTACTAAGCTGCTTATTCACTATGAGTAAAACACACCAATTAAAACAAAGGAAATTTGTAACCCACACAATGCATCTCCATGGCAACTTGGGGTACTTGGGATGTTCCAACAGAAATGTAAACTAATTATCTTTACCTTCAAAACAATCCCTTTGATTCCAGGACCAATCTGAATAATTTATATCGACAATGGAATGAGCAATTCTTACCTCCAGGTTCCCTGAGATCATTAAGGAATTCTCTTACTTACAAAAGTGACTTGAACTCCTTGGATCTCAGAATTACACCCAAATCCTGCCCTGCAGTAAGTGTAAACCTCCCAACTCCATCACAAACTCAGGAATGGGAGCTCCGTTGCTGACGCTCTCATGTCAAATGATGACCTCATTAAATAAAAGCACATTCAACACTAAGTACCCCAAGTGGTTACTTTGCATTTATTTTCCGATTGTTTCAGTTTCTCAATCAGATGTTTCCACTTATCAATGTTTAATATTAATTCTTATGTTCTCATGAATTATGAAATGAGAAATTCACAACACCCTCACATCCTTATCCAAGAGCAATGGTCAGAATACTCCCAATACTCCCACTGAGGCTGAACCAATGTTTGATTAAACTAACCTCCTGAGAGTCAGAGAGGTTTACAGCATGGGAGCAGGCCCTTCGGCCCAACTTGTCCATGCCAATCTTTTTTTTAAACATCTAAGCTAGTTCCAATTGCCCGCGTTTGGCCCATTTCCCTTTATACCCATCTTACCCATGTAAATGCCTAAAAGCTTTTTAAAAGATGAAATTGGACCCACCTCTACTACTGGCAGCTTGTTCCAGACACTCACCACCTTCTGTGAAAAAATTTGGCCCTCTCGACCTTTTTTGTACCTCTCCTCTCACCTTAAACCCATGCCCTCTAGTTTTAGACTCCCCTACCTTTGGAGAAAAGATATTGACTATCTAGCTGACCTGTGCCACTCATTATTTTATAGACCTCTATGAGGTCACCCCTCAGCCCCCTACACTCCAAAGAAAAAAGTCCCAGTCTATCCAGCTTCTCCTTATAACTCAATCCATCAAGTCTCAATAGCATCCTAGTAAATCTTTTCTGCACTCTTTCTAGTTTAATAATATCCTTTCTATAATAGGGTGACCAGAACTGTACACAGTGTTCCAAGTGTGGCCTTACCAATGTCTTATACAACTTCAACAAGACGTCCCAACTCCTGTATTCAATGTTCTGACCGATGAAACCAAGCATTCCAAATGCCTTCTTCACCAAAGAAGGGTAGGAGAAACTATGAAGCTGGGCTAGCGCTTAATATAAAAAAGGATAGCAAGAGTTTTTATAAATATATAAAAAGGAAGAGGCTGGCTAGGGTGAATGTTGGTCCTTTAGAGGATGAGAAAGGGGACCTAGTGGTAGGGGATGGGGATATGGCTAAGGTATTGAATAACTTTTTTGTTTCTGTCTTCATGGAGGAGGACGTGAATAATTTGCCGGGTGTTAGCGATGGAAAGGTGGTAGGACTGGAGGGTCTTAATGACATTACTGTTACTAGAGAGGCGGTGCTCGACAGACTGGAGGGACTGATTGTGGACAAGTCCCCAGGACCAGATGGAATGCATCCGAGGGTTCTGAAAGAAATGGCGGAGGTGATAGTGGATGCCTTGGTGGTTATTTTCCGGACGTCGCTGGATTCCGGGGAAGTGCCGGAAGATTGGAAAACGGCTAATGTTACGCCGTTGTTTAAGAAGGGTGCCAGGCAAAAGGCGGGGAATTATAGGCCGGTCAGTTTAACGTCTGTGGTAGGTAAAATGTTAGAATCTGTCATTAAGGAGGAAATTGCGAGGCATCTTGAAGGCAATTGCTTGATAGAGCAGACGCAGCACGGTTTCGTTAAAGGGAAGTCGTGTCTGACAAATTTACTGGAGTTCTATGAGGATGTGTCTAGGGCAGTGGATAGAGGAGAGCCGGTGGATGTGGTCTTTCTAGATTTTCAGAAGGCATTTGACAAAGTACCTCACAAGAGGTTATTGCAGAAGGTCAGGGGACATGGAGTTGGGGGTAGGGTGTTAGCGTGGATAGAGGATTGGTTGTCAAATAGGAGGCAGAGAGTGGGGGTCAACGGGTGCTATTCGGATTGGCGGATGGTGACTAGTGGAGTGCCCCAGGGGTCGGTGCTGGGGCCTCAGCTTTTTACCATTTATATAGATGATCTGGAGGAGGGAACCGAGTGTAGGGTGTCGAAATTTGCTGATGACACCAAGATTGGGGGAACAGCAAATTGTGCGGAGGGTGTGGAAAGTCTGCAGAAGGATCTAGATAGGCTGGGCGAATGGGCCAGGAAATGGCAAATGGAATTTAATGTTGGCAAGTGTGAGGTGGTCCACTTTGGAAGGAATAATGGTAGGAAGGACTATTACTTACGTGGCGAAGAACTGCAGCAGGCGACGGTGCAGAGGGACCTCGGGGTCCTTGTGCATGAGTCGCAAAAACCCAGCTTGCAGGTGCAGCAGGTGGTCAGGAAGGCGAATGGGATGCTGGCCTTCATAGCGAGGGGGATTGAATATAAAAGTAGGGAGGTCTTGCTGCAGCTGTATAGGGCATTGGTGAGGCCGCAGCTGGAGTACTGTGTGCAGTTTTGGGCGCCGTACTTACGCAAGGATATTTTGGCCTTGGAGGGAGTGCAGAGGAGGTTTACTAGGCTGATACCAGAGTTGAGGGGGTTGAGCTATGAGGAGAGGCTGAATAAACCGGGCTTGTACTCGTTAGAGTTTAGAAGAATGAGGGGAGATTTCATTGAGACGTATAAGATGATGAATGGGATGGATAGGATAGAGGTGGAGAGACTCTTCCCGCTCAAAAAAGACAGTAGGACTAGGGGGCACAGCCTCAGGATAAAGGGGGTGCGGTTTAGAACGGAGTTGAGGAGGAACTTCTTCACTCAAAGGGTAGTGAATCTCTGGAATTCTCTGCCCGTTGAAGTGGTGGAGGCTGCCTCGCTAAATATTTTTAAGACGCGGGTTGATGGGTTTTTGATAAGAGAGGGGATTAAGGGTTATGGGGAGAGGGCGGGAAAGTGGAACTGAGCAGCAACAGATCAGCCATGATCTTATTGAATGGCGGGGCAGGCTCGAAGGGCTAGACGGCCTACTACTGCTCCTATTTCTTATGTTCTTATGTTCACCTGTGACTCCACTTTCAAGGAGCTATGAACCTGTACCCCAAGATCTCTTTGTTCTGTAACTCTCCCCAGCGCCCTACCATTAACTGAGTAAGTCCTGCCCTGGTTCAATCGACCAAAATGCATCACCTCACATTTATCTATATTAAACTCCGTCTGTCATCCGTCAGTCCACTGGCCCAATTGATCAAGATCCTGTTGCAATTGGAGATAACTTTCTTCACTGTCCACTATGCCACCAATCTTGGTGTCATCTGCAAACTTACTAATCCTGTCTCCTACATTCTCAACCAAATCATTAATATAAATGACAAATAACAGTGGGCCCAGCACTGATCCCTGAGGCACACCGCTGGTCACAGGCCTCCAGTTTGAAAAATAACTTTCTACAACCACCCTCTGGCTTCTGTCAAGAAGCCAATTTTGTATCCATTTAGATACCTTATCGTGGATCCCATGAGGTTTAACTTTATGTAACAACCTACCATGCGGTACGTTGTCAAAGGCCTTGTTGCATTCTTTTGTCTCCACTTATAGAGGCCAGAATCCTTTTATTAAACGTACCTTTTGTTTATTGTATCGTCAACCACAAATTACATATAACGCCTTTCATATCATAAACATGATTAACACCAAGTCACATGCTGAGCTATTATGACAGGTGATCGAAGGTTTAAATGGAAATACAGAAGCCCCATCATCCCGTGCGATCGTTGTCCTTCTCACTGTTATGATGTGCGGAGGCCAACAAACCAATATAATCAATCAATCTCAATGAAAAAACCAATAGACAAGATTTCATCTTTTGTTTCCACTTTAACAGTCAAAGTAAAATCAATGTAAAATAAAAAATGAATTAACATACAACAAAACAAATCGGTCCGATTTACTGGGCACTGCCAGCACGGATGGCACTAAATTCAGCCCTAACGTCCATCAACACTTCCTCAGGGAGAATTCCAGCTCCTTTCCTTCAAGGATTTAGTCACTGCCGAAGATTCAGCAAAAATCAACCCACAATTCAACAGCAAGATCTTCACCAAAATGAGGCACTTCTACAGAACCCCCTCAGTAGCTGGGATGTCATGTATCTACAGGGCTTTTATCTGAATACTCAGCGACAATGCTGTGTCCCACACAGCCACGTCTAGGCAGTTAAACAAACAGAAAGAGCTACAGTGGCTCTGGGTTTGTCCACGGCCAGCTTCTGGATCCAGCCTTTGTTTCCTTCAACGTGCCCCTGAACTTCAGCGTGCTCTGACCTCACTGATTCCAAGCACAGGACACAAGTTAGATCTCAGCTGGAATATTCTGTCCAGTTCTGGGCCCCACACAGTAGGAAGGATGTGAACAGGTTGGAGAGAATGCAGAAGAGGATTGCAAGAATGGTTCCAGGATGAGAAACTTCAGTCATGAGGATAATTGGAAAGGTTGAGACTGTTCTCCTTGGAGAGAGAAAGAGGAGATTTGAAAGAGATGTTCAAAATAGTGGATCAAGAACGAGAGGGCACAGATTTAAAGCAGTTTGCTAAAGAAACAAATGTAATGTGAGAAAAAGCTCACAGGGTTCCCTTTCTAATCTCACCTTTCTGCTCCACCACCAACTCAGGCAGCGAATTCCAAACACCCAGCACCCTCTGAGTGAAAACATTCTTGCTCATGTTCCCCCCTGCACTTACCTCGAATCCATGTCTCCTGCTTCTAGGATTCTCTCCTAAGAGAACCAGTTTTATCCTGTCCACTCTATCTCATCCTGTGATAATGTTGTACGCTTCCAACAAGTTCTGGGACCATTCTTTGATTCCTGTGCCGTCTATAGAACCCCCTCAGAGCTCTCAGCACAGTCGTGACAGCATGTGTTCCAAAAAGGACAGCAGGATTAGAGGGCACAGCCTCAAGATAAAGGGGGGGGCAGTTTGGAACGGAGTTGAGGAGGAACTTCTTCACTCAAAGGGTGGTGAATCTCTGGAATTCTCTGCCCGTTGAAGTGGTGGAGGCTGCCTTGCTAAATATATTTAAGACGCGGGTGGATAAGTTTTTGGTAGGCAAGGGGATTAAGGGTTATGGGGAGAGGGCGGGAAAGTGGAACTGAGCCACTTCAGATCAACCATGATCTTATTGAATGGCGGGGCAGGCTCGAAGGGCTAGATGGCCTACTCCTGCTCCTATTTCTTATGTTCTTATGCTCTTGAATCCTCGTCTCCAGGACCATCCCAGTAACTCGCCTCTGCGCTCTCTCTAATGGCCTCACATTCTTCCGAAAGAATGAGATGCAATCCTCCAACTGAGGGTGAAATAGGGTTTTAAACAAGTTCGGTAATCACTTCCTGTGTTTGTGATCTTGTGTGTCTATTTCTAAAGGCCCAGATTCCTCTCACTGATGGAGGAGAGGGGAGTGTTGGCCAATCAGTGAGAAGGAGCTGTGTAACTTCCAAAGCTTCATTTTTAATCCAATAAACAGTTGGCAGTGACTCCACCAATGAGAGAAATGGATCACAGGACAAACAGCAAGAAACCAATTATCCAGCAAAGCCGCTCGTAATAACTCAGCCAGGAGTAAACAAGAAGAGATGTTTTTAAATGTGGCAGTGAAACCCCTTTCCCAAAGGAACAGAAAGGAAAAAGCCCAGGACTTGTGCTGGATCCCAGCCCTCTGAGATGTTGCTTCATTTCTGAACAGTGTGGACATCAGTATTTTCCTCACTGTCCTTTCCTGAGCAGCTCCCAGGCTCAAACTGTCAAACTGGAGATGGATCTGTGTTCCTGTGAGCTCACAGTCCCCTCAAACTCAATCAGCTAATCCGGGCATCATCCCATTTCTGTGTGTGGGAGCTTGCTCTGCACAAATTGCCTGCGGCGCTCCCTACAGTCTGACAGTGATTACACATCTTCAAAAAAACTCATCGATTCGCTCAAAAGCTCAATGAGAATTTTCAAAGTCCCGGATGGCATGAGACGTACAAAGGATTTCTTTTCTTTTTGCTTTTCACAGAATTCAGCTTTTCACTGCGAAACCTGTCAATATTCATAAAAACCCAGCAATACAGAGGACAACCAACAGAATTCTGCCCTTTGAATTGATGCAGCACTGTCACAGACTAAAACCCAAAGGTGAATCAGAGCAACAATTAGAAAATAAAACTGGCCTGATTAGCAAGTTTGCAGGTGATATGAAGATTGCTGGAGTTGTGGGTAGCGATGAAGATTTTCAGAGAACACAGCAGGATATAGATCGATTGGAAAATTGGGCAGTGAAATGGTAGATGGAATTTACAAAGAACGAAGAACATTTACAGCTCAGGAACAGGCCCTTCAGCCCCTCCAAACCTGCACCAACCTTGCTGCCCGACTGAACTAAAACCCCCGACCCTCCCGGGGACCATATCCCTCTATTCCCATCCTATTCATGTATTTGTCAATACGCCCCTTAAAAGTCACTACCGTACCCGCTTCCACTCCCTCCCCCGGCAATGAGTTCCAGGCACCCACCACCCTCTGTGTAAAAAATCTGCCTCATAATCTCCTTTTAACCTTGCCCCTCACACCTTAAACCTGTGCCCCCCCCCCAGTAATTGACTCTTCCACCCTGGGAAAAGCTTCTGACTATCCACTCTGTCCATGCTCCTCATAATCTTGTAGACTTCTATCAGTTCTCCCCTCAACCTCCATTGTTCCAGTGAGAACAAACCAAGTTTCTCCAACCTCTCCTCATAGCTAATACCCTCCAGACCAGGGCAACATCCTGGTAAATCTTTTCTGTACCCTCTCCAAAGCCTCCACATCCTTCTGGTAGTGTGGCAACCAGAATTGAACACTATATTTCAAATGCAGCCCAACTAAGGTTCTATAAAGCTACAACATGACTTGTCAATTTTTAAACTCAGTGCCCCGGACGATGAAGGCAAGCATGCCGTATGCCTTCTTGACTACCTTCTCCAGCTGCATTGCCACTTTCAGTGACCTATGTACCTGTACACCCAGATCCCTCTGCCTATCAATACTCTTATGGGTTCTACCATTTACTGTATATTTCCTTTCTGTATTAGACCTTCCAAAATGCATTACCTCACGTTTGTCCGAATTAAACTCCATCTGCTATCTCTCCACCCAAGTCTCCAACTGATCTACATCCTGCTGTATCCTCTGATGGTCCTCATCGCTATCCACAAATCCACCAACCTTTGTGTCGTCCGCAAACTTACTAATCAATCCAGTTACATTTTCCTCCAAATCATTTATATATATTACAAACAGCAAAGGTCCCAGCACTGATCCCTGAGGAACTCCACTTGTCACAGCCCTCCATTCAGAAACACCCCCTTCCACTGCTTCCCTCTGTCTCTGTGACCGAGCCAGTTTTGGATCCACCTTTGGCTTTCCACAGAAAAACACAAACACTCGATCTCCCCTTTTTAAAAATACATCTCTTTGAAGAAAAACACACATTCACAGAAAGAGACGCCTTCTTTAATAATGTTTAAAAGTTTCTTCGAACTCGCCCCTATCTTTGTAAAACAATCGGATAAGTATAGATACTATCAACTCATTTTCGTTATTTCCCCTTTGTCCAACATCTGCTTTAATCTGGCCGTTGATCGTCAGTCTCCTCATTTACTCTTTTTATGGAGTGCACATTTTCCCAAAGGGATTTATTGTTAATGTGACACTCAGTGGGTATTTTACCCAAATCCCTCAACACCAGCATTTCTGTTAATATCGGGGATATATAACAGGCCGTATCCACGGCCTCTATAAGGCTCAGTGTCTCAGCAATCTGCTTTTAACCACTTTCTTTATTTCCCACACAAGGGGGCAGCATTTTCCATTTTCACCCAATAGAAAGATTAGAAAACCTCCCACACTTGAAACCCCGTCACACAGATTGGCAGAGGAAGTGTCAGTATAAACAATGACTTTCAGGTGCCTGCGATCACCCAAAAACTGGAACCTCAAAACACGCATTTTCAGTTTGGCCAACATTTTGTTTGCTCTCATTATATCTTCCATTGTGGGATCATTCATTTTTTGTACTCAACTCTGGGACAAAACTAACATTCAGTCCGGTCAGTTTACCCAGCCAGTTCAGTTACCCAATCAAACTCTGGGGTTACATCATAAGGCCATAAGACACAGGAGCAGAATTAGGCCACTCGGCCCATCGAGACCGCTCCACCATTCAGTTATGGCTGATATGATTCTCATCTCCATTCTCCTGCTATCTCCCCATAACCCTTGATCTCTTTATTGATCAAGAACTTCTGTCTTAAAGACACACAATGACCTGGCCCTCCACAGCCTTCTGTGGCAAAGAGTTCCACACATTCCCCACTCTCTGGCTGAAGAAATTCCTCCTCATCTCTGTTTTAAAGGATCGTCCCTTTAGCCTGAGGTTGTGCCCTCTGGTTCCAGTTTTTCCTACTAGTAGAAACATTTTCTCCATGTCCACTCTAACCAGGCGTCGCCGTATCCTATAAGTTTCAATAGCATCTCCCCTCATCCTTCTAAACGCCAACAAGTACAGACACAGAGTCCTCAACCATTCCTCATATGACAAGCTCTTCATTCCAGGGATCATTCTTGTGAACCTCCTCTGGACCCTTTCCAAGGCCAGCACATCCTTCCTTAGATACAGGGCCCAAAACTGCTCACAATATTCCAAATGGGGTCTGACCAGAGCCTTATACAGCCTCAGAAATACATCCCTGCTCTTGTATTCTAGCCCCCTCGACATGAATGCTAACATTGCATTTGCCTTCCTAACTGCCGACTGAACCTGCACGTTAACCTTAAGAGAATCTTGAACAAGGATTCCCACGTCCCTTTGTGTTTCCGATTTCCGAAGCATTTCCCCATGTCTCCATTTCCCCTTCCGAAGTGCAGAACCTCACACTTTTCCACATTGTATTCCATCTGCCACTTCTTTTCCCACTCTCCTAACCTGTCCAAGTCCTTCTGCAGCCTTCCTGCTTCCTCAGTACTACCCTGTCCCTCACAGGGTAACACACAGACCAGACACAAACAGAAAGGCTGGCGGCTACATCCTTCTTTACCCTTGAACACTTTGATTCTTCTCCGCTGTGTATGACTCATTCCTCTGTCTGTGACAATAGAGGATAAACACCTGAAAGTTTTGTAAACCACATTCTAAATCCACTTCACCCTCACTCCTGTTAACTTGACTTTAACAAAAATGATCCTTTGCAGGACAGTCTGAATCATTTATCCTGTGCGATCATTCTCACATCTCTTACCTTCTTCTGATCTTCTACCTTGTGGCTTGTTGGTTTTCTCTCATGTTTGTTCTTGTCTGGTGAGAAATCCATCACACTATCTCCGTCCCAGTGATTGCAGGATCCCTTTGCAAAGGTCGGATTGCTAGCAGGTTGGGGCCATGCTCGTGTTTCCTAGACAAACTAGTCGTTTGGTTTCACCGACTCCGGGTGGTGTTTAAAAGCCTTGTGGATTGTAAAGGAAAGGACTGTTTGCTGCCCATCGTGGGAAGGTTCCAAAGCAGCATGTCAACATCCGGACAGCCCTCAAATCCAGCTAGCTCCTCCTCCCTTCTGCACAAGCGTCCATTCTGATTGGTCGTTCAACCCCACCCGGACACCTGTTTCATCATAAAAAAGAGTGAATTTCACATCACAACCAGGCCATGGGTTTAAATCCAAAATATAACAATCCTCAGCTGGGAAAATCCGCCTTTATCTAAACACTGTCTACACTCAATAACAACAACCAGGAATGGACAATGACAATGGACAATGGACTGTCAACGGGGGCTAGTGGAAGCAGAGAAAGGCAATGATTTCTAAAGGCAATTGAAATGGAATGAAATTGCAGAGGGACGGGGATAGAGTCGGGGGGGCACGGGGTGGGTGGGACTGGCTGGATTTCTCTGCAGAGTGCTGGCATGGACTCAATGGCCTGAATGGCCTCCTTCTGTTCTGATCTGACTCTATGCTACCTCCCGAGTAATTGTTCTCTGTGATGTTGGGTATTTATTAAATTCCTGTGCACCATCTTGGAGCATTTGATTGTGTTAAAGGTGCTATATAAGTGCTGTGGTTTGGTTGGCCATTGTTCTTGTCTTAAAACCAGAAGGTTATGGGTTCTGATCCCCTTGCTGAGAATGTTGTGCAATGCTGGGAAAGCGGTGACTGAGCTTTATTTGGAGGAAATTTTAAGCTGAGATATCAGGTACCTTCCCGGGTAAGTGTTAAAGATCCCACAGCCAGATCGATTGGACGGTAACAGAGTTCTTTCTGGTGTCCTAGCCAATATTTATATCACAAAACACTACAGTGCAGAAGAGGTCCTTCAGCCCATCGAGTCTGTGCTGACACATAAGAAACACCTGACCTCCCACCTGATCTCATTTCCCAGCACTGGGCCCACAGCCCAGAATATTATGGCAGGTCAAATTTTTTTAAAAATTCATTCATGGAACATGGACATCACTGGCTGGCCAACATTTATTGCCCTTGGAGGGCAGTTGAGAGTCAACCCCATTGCTGTGGCTCTGGAATTACATGTAGGCCAGACTGGGTAAGGACGGCAGATTTCCTTCCCTAAAGGACATTACTGAACCAGATGGGTTTTTCCGACAATAGTTTCATGGTCATCAGTAGATTCTTAATTCCAGGTTTTTTTGAAGTAAAATTCCACCGTCTGCCGTGGCAGGATTCGAACCCGGATCCTCAGAAGATAAGCTGAGTCTAGTGAGAATATCATTAGGTCATCGCCTTGTACTCATCCGGGTACTTTTTAAAGGGTGTGAGGCATCCCGTCTCCACCACCCTCCCAGACAGTGCATTCCAGACCCTCACCACCCTCTGGGTAAAAAGGTTTTTCCTCAAGGTAACCAAGAAGGTAGATGAGGGCAGTGCAGTTGATGTTGTCTACATGGACTTTAGCAAGGCCTTTGACAAGGTTGTTACATAAGGTTAAATCTCACGGGATCCAGGGTGAGGTATCTAAATGGATACAAAATTGGCTTCATGACAGAAGCCAGAGGGTGGTTGTAGAGAATTGTTTTTTAAACTGGAGGCCTGTGACCAGCGGTGTGCCTCAAGGATCAGTGCTGGGCCCACTGTTATTTGTCATTTACCTTAATGATTTGGATGAGAATATAGGAGGCATGGTTAGTAAGTTTGCAGATGACACCAAGATTGGTGTGTGGTGGGCAGTGAAGAAAGTTATCTAGGATTGCAACAAGATCTTGATCAATTGGGCCAGTGGGCTGATGAATGACAGATGGAGTATGATTTTGATAAATGCGAGGTGATGTATTTTGGTCAATTGAACCAGGGCAGGATTTACTCAGTTAATGGTAGGGTGTTGGGGAGAGTTACAGAACAAAGAGATCTAGGGGTACAGGTTCACAGCTCCTTGAAAGTGGAGTCACAGAGTGGTGAAGAAGGCATTCTGCATGCTTGGTTTTATTGGTCAGAACATTGAATACAGGAGTTGGGACGTCTTGTTGAAATTGTTCAAGACATTGGTAAGGCCACATTTGGAATACTGTGTACAGTTCTGGTCACCCTATTATAGAAAGGATATTATTAAACTAGAAAGAGTGCAGAAAGGATTTACTAGGAAGCTACCGGGACTTGATGGATTGAGTTATTAGGGGAGGGTGGATAGACTGGGATTGTTTTCTCTGGAGTGTAGGAGGCTGAGGGGTGATCTTATAGAGGGCTATAAAATAATAATGAGGGGCACAGATCAGCTAGATAGTCAATATCTTTTCCCAAAGGCAGGGGAATCTAAAACTAGAGGGCATAGGTTTAAGGTGAGAGGGGAGAGATACAAAAGTGTCCAGAGGGGTAATTTTTTCACACAGAAGGTGGTGAGTGTCTGGAACAAGCTGCCAGAGGCAGTAGTAGAGGCGGGTACAATTTTGTCTTTTAAAAAGCATTTAGACAGTTACATGGGTACGATGGGTATAGAGGGATATGGGCCAGAGGTGGGCAATTGGGATTAGTTTAGGGGTTTCAAAAAAAGAGCAGCATGGACAAGTTGGGCCGAAGGGCCTGTTTCCATGCTGTAAACCTCTATGACTCTAATCCACCCTAAGCCCTCACTTTCAATTTGCGTCGCCTCATAACTGACCCTTCAACTGAAAGGAACAACTGTTCCTTAACTATCCTGTCCATGTCCCTCATAATCTCGAACACCTCGATCAGGTCGCCCCTCAGTCTTCTCCGCTCCAATGAAAACAACCCAAGCCTATCCCATCTCTCTTCATAACTTAAACGCTCCATTCCAGGCAACATCCTGGTGAATCCCCTCTGCGCCCCTTTCCAATGTGATTACATCCTTTCTATAATGTGATGCCCAGAACTGCACACAGTACTCCAGCTGTGATCTCACCAAAGTTCTATACAACTCCATCATGACCTCTCTGCTTTTGTATCCTGATTGATAAAAGCAAGTGTGCCACATGTCCTTTCCACCACTCTGTGAACCTGCCTTTTCCACCTTCAGAGATCTATGGGCAAACACGCCGCAGTCCCTTTGTTCCACAGAGCTTCCCAGTATTAGACCTTTCATAGAATATTTCCATGTCAAATTACTCCTTCCAAAGTGCATCACCTCACACTTTTCAGGATTAAATCCCATCTGCCACTTATCCCCCCATTTTACCGTCTCTGTATTTCATTTACATTATCAAACCATTTGTGATTTTGAACACAGTGATTAAATTTCCTTGAACTTTGTCTGCTCTAGAGAGAACAATCCCAGTTCCTCCAATCTCTGCACATGAAGTGAAGTTTCTTTTCCCTCTTATCTTTTATGTAAATCTTCTTTGCATCCTGTCCAAGGCCTTGACATCTTTCCGATAGTGTGGAGCCCAGAATTAGACACAATAAACCAGCTGAGGCCTTACCCAAGATTTACAAAGGTTTAGCATCAATGCTTTGATTTTATTCTCAACCCTCTGACTATAAATTGTGTTTTATGAACAATGAAACTCTGCCTCTCTCATACTCTGGCAGATAAATTATTGCAGACATCTATCACAGTTTGTATAAAATTGCAGTGACTCTTGGTTTGAAATTTATTTTTCATTGTAAAACATTGATGACCTTGTTGCTATCTGCCTCCCCTATTTTACAGTAACGTTCTGTAACACGGCCTTCCTTATACCAGGCTGCAGAGATTGAGTCAATATTCCCTGACTCAGAATGAATCCTCTGAAATGCTCACCCACCTCTATTCTACATGGTTAACCAGCCAACTACACAATATCCCAAGGACTGGAGACACTCTTTGCTGCTGAATCCCCACTGTCCAACAATAATCGACCAATTTTAATTTTGTCTCCCAGCTTCAACAACTTTTTGTGACATTCAGAAAGAAAACATCACCCCTGAACTCTCTGGCTCTAAGTTTAAGGTTACATACTTTTGTTGAGGACTTGCTACCTTCCCAGTCTGGTTTGAGAATTACAGAAGACGGCAGAATATCCTCAGTAGAAGCATGGGATCCACACGACCATCACAGAAATAATCCAGAGAGCTGAAGGTTCATCACAAACTCAGCACTCAGACAGCTGGAGAAAGAGGTTTCCAGCTTGCTCCACGTTCAATATGATCATGGCTGATCTTTGGCTGAGAGAGGCAAGGGAGGAAATTGCTGGGGCCTTGAGAGAAATCCCTGTATCGTCACTGGCTACAGGGGAGGTCCCAGAGGATTGGAGAATAACCAATGTTGTTCCTTTGTTTAAGAAGAGTAGCAAGAATAATCCAGGTAATTACAGGCTGGTGAGCCTTACATCAGTGGTAGGGAAATTATTGGAGAGGATTTTTTGGGACAGGATTTATTCCCATTTGGAAATAAGTGAACGTATTAGTGAGAGGCAACACGGTTTTGTGAAGAGGAGGTCGTGTCTCACAAACTTGATCGAGTTTTCCGAGGAAGTGATGAAGATGATTGATGAGGGTAGGACAGTGGATGTTGTCTACATGGACTTCAGTAAGGCCTTTGACAAGGTCCCTCATGGCAGACTGGTGCAGGAGGTGAAGTCACATGGGATCAGAGGTGAGCTGGCAAGGTGGATACAGAACTGACTCGATCAAAGAAGACAGAGGGTAGCAATGGAAGGGGGTGTTTCTGAATGGAGGGCTGTGACAAGTGGTGTTCCTCAGGGATCAGTGCTGGGACCTTTGCTGTTTGTAATATATATAAATGATTCGGAGGAAAATGTAACTGGTTTGATTAGTAAGTTCGTGGATGACACAAAGGTTGGTGGATCTGCAGATAGTGATGAGGACCATCAGAGGATACAGCAGGATATAGATCAGTTGGAGACTTGAGCAAAGAGATGGCGGATGGAGTTTAATCTGGACAAATGTGAGGTAATGCATGTTGGAAGGTCCAATACAGATAGGAAATATATAGTAAGTGGCAGAACCCTTCAGGCATTGATAGGCAGAGGGATCTGGGTGTACAGGTACACAGGTCACTGAAAGTGGCAATGCAGGTGGAGAAGGTAGTCAAGAAGGCAAACGGCATGCTTGCCTTCATCAGCTGGGACATTGAGTTTAAAAATTGGCAAGTCATGTTGCAGCTTTATAGAATCTTAGGTCACACTTGGAATATAGTGTTCAATTCTGGTCGCCACACTACCAGAAGGATGTGGAGGTTTTGGAGAGGGAACAGAAAAGATTTACTGGGATGTTGCCTGGTATGGAGGGCATTAGCTATGAGGAGAGGTTGGAGAAACTTGGTTTGTTCTCACTGGAGCGATGGTGGTTGAGGGGAGACCTGATAGAAGTCTACAAGATTATGAGAGGCACGGACAGAGTGGATAGTCAGAAGCTTTCTCCCAGGGTGGAAGAGTCAATTACTGGGGAGGCACAGGTTTAAGGTGTGAGGGGCGAGGTTTAAAGGAGATGTACGAGGCAAGTTTTTTACACACAGAGGGTGGTGGGTGCCTGGAACTTGTTGCCGGGGGAGGGAGTGGAAGCGGATACGGTAGTGAGTTTTAAGGGGCATCTTGACAAGTACATGAATAGAATGGGAATAGAGGGATACGGTCCCCGGGAGGGTCGGGGGTTTTAGTTCAGTCGGGGGCAGCATGGTCAGTGCAGGCTTGGAGGGGCTGAAGGGCCTGTTCCTGTGCTGGAATTTTCTTTATTCTTTGTTCAACTCCATTTACCCACCCACTCCCCAGATCACTTAATTCCCTGAGAGGCCAAAAACCAGACAATCTCCCAGCCTTGAATATATTCATCGATGGAGCATCCACAGCCCTCTGAGATAGAGAATCCCAAAGATTCGTAACCCTCTGAGTGAAGAAATTTCTCCTCACCTCAGTCCCAAATGATCGTTCACCTTTTCCTGAGACTGTGCTCCCGTGTTTTACATCCCCCGACCATACAGTCATAAAAAAATTACAATACAAAAGGAGGCCATTTGGCCCATCTTGTCCAGGATGCCCAGGTGCCCTTTCTAATCCCATCAGTGGAAACAGTCTCTCAGTATCTATCTGAACAAATCCTCTCATAATCTTGTATATTCCAATGCCTCTCATTCTTCTAAACTGCAGAGAATATGATCCCGGTTTAGTCTGTCTCTCATCCCAAGGTAATCCCTTCATCCTGCAGGCCAATGAGTTGAAATCACTCGGAATGGGATGCTGGCCTTCATAGCGAGGGGGATTGAATATAAAAGTAGGGAGGTCTTGCTGCAGCTGTATAGGGCATTGGTGAGGCCGCAGCTGGAGTACTGTGTGCAGTTTTGGGCGCCGCACCTGCGCAAGGATATTTTGGCCCTGGAGGGAGTGCAGAGGAGGTTTACTAGGCTGATACCGGAGTTGAGGGGGTTGAGCTATGAGGAGAGGCTGAATAAACTAGGCTTGTACTCGTTAGAGTTTAGAAGAATGAGGGGAGATCTCATTGAGACGTATAAGATGATGAATGGGATGGATAGGATAGAGGTGGAAAGACTCTTCCCGCTCAAAAAAGACAGTAGGACTAGGGGGCACAGCCTCAAGATAAAGGGGGGGCGGTTCAGAACGGAGTTGAGGAGGAACTTCTTCATTCAAAGGGTGGTGAATCTCTGGAATTCTCTGCCCGTTGAAGTGGTGGAGGCTGCCTCGCTAAATATTTTTAAGAAGCGGGTTGATGGGTTTTTGATAAGAGAGGGGATTAAGGGTTATGGGGAGAGGGCGGGAAAGTGGAACTGAGCCACGACAGATCAGCCATGATCTTATTGAATGGCGGGGCAGGCTCGAAGGGCCAGATGGCCTACTCCTGCTCCTATTTCTTATGTTCTTATGTTCTTATAATATCCAACCGGAAATAGCAATCTTAACTGCGTGGTGACTCGAGGGATAATGGATAATGTAGGCAGATAAATATAGAGTCAGGTGGCACGGTGGCACAGTGGGTTAGCACAGGGACCACAGCGCCAGGGACCCGGGTTTTCCCAGCTTGAGTCACTGTCTGTGCAGAGTCTGCACATTCCCCCCTGTCGGTGTGGGGTTCCTCTGAGTGACACACTCCAAAGAAATACGGGTGAAGTTGATGGGCTATGCTAAATTAACTCTAGTGTTAGGAGCTTAGCAGAGTGAAATACACGGGAGTTACCAGGATAAAGCCTGGCTGGGATTGGTTTTTGCAGAATCAATGGGTGGAATGGCCTCCTTCGGCACTGCAGTGATTCTGTGAGACTGATTGATAGGCTGGACAGAGAATTAAAATCTCATTTCACCTTGTGCTATAAACATAAGCAAATTGTCCGCCTTCTGCTGGCAAATTCTCTGGATTTAAAATATGACTCTGTTCTGGTGGAATGTCATCCTAATTCTATGCACGTGCCTGTGCAGGAACAGCCATCTTAACCAAGAAAGAGATCATATTTCACTGATTAAAATTTAATGTTCTTTTGCAGGAAACGTAATAAATCGTCTTGTCCCCCGAGATCTCCCACAGAAACCACATCAAATATAATGTCAGCTCAGTCTCAGCCAACCCACAACGCAAAAAGACAAGCTTCGCCTGATGTGAAGACAGCAATGAGGGTGAAAGGGTTAATGGGACAAATAAAGAGAAACTGTTTCCAATGTGAAGAGGGAGGGTTCACTAACCAGAGGGAGGGGCACAGATTGAAGATAACTTTCACAAGAATTACACAGGGAGATGAGAATCCTTTCTTACACAGCGAGTGTGTTCTGGAAGGCGCTGCCTGAAAGGGCGGTGGAGACAGATTCAGAAAGAACTTTCAAAAGGAGAAATACGTGACAAGGAAACGTTTGAGAGCCAGGGAGAGAGGACAAGGGAGTGGAACTAATTGGATAACTCTACCAAAGAGTCAGTATGGGAATGATGGGTCAAATGGCCTCCTCCTACACTGTGTGATTCTATGTTCCGATTGGTGTGTCCCACAACTGAATCTCACTCACTGGGCCCACAGAACTGGAACAGTCTCAGTGAATTTGCTGGAGAGCAGTGAGAGTGAACAAGGTCACAATCTCTAATCCCACAGGGTGAGATTCCACACACTTTAGGAATCCAGTCGGGGGATAAATCTAAGTGTAAACCAAGTTTAAAATAAAATCTGTCTTGATTTCTCAACGAGCTTTGTGCAAGAAATCAATGGAACCCCCAGTACATTGAAATAGCGGCCAATCGGAGGTGTCAGACGCGAGGATGTCATGGAATCAACAAAGTGACTGTGAAGGAGGTGGCGGGGGGATCTCTCCCAGTGCCCCGGTTAATAGTCATCCTTTAAAGAAGTACAGAGTCGTACAGCGCGGAAAAGACCCTTCGGCCCCTCGAGTCTGTACTGACAATAACTACCATTAAAGTCACATTAATCCCATTTTCCTGTGCTTACCCCAGATCCTTGAATGTTGATACTTCAAGTGTTCTTTCAAATATCTCAGTCAAAATTGCTGCAAAGTGAAGATTATCTGGCCAGCATTTCACTGTGCGGTTTGTGGGATCTTGCTGTGCACAAATTGGCTGCTGTGTTTCCTACATAAGAAAGTGACTACACTTCAACAAGATCTAATTGGCCATGACATACTCGGGAATGTGCTGAGGTTGTGAAAGGTGCTATATAAATGCAAGGCAATGGTTTTATTTCAAGTGGGAGAGTACGAAGCAAATCAAACATGGAGAGTTGGGAGAGGATGGACGTATAGATGTATTGGGATGTATGGGGATGTATCGTGATGTATGGGGATGTTCAGATGTATAAGAATGTATAGAGATGTATAGGGATGCATAGGATGGATGTGTAGATGTATAGGGATGTCTCGAGGTGTATATGGATGTGTGGAGATGTATAGGAATGTATAGGGTGGACATATAGGGATGTATAGGATGGATGTATAGATGTATAGGGATGTATGGGGACGTACAAGGGTGTATAAGGAAGTTTAGATGTATGGGGATGTATATGAATGTATAGATGTATAGATTAATGGGGATGTATAGGGATGTACAGGGATGTATAGGATGGACGTATGGGGACAGCACGCTTGACAAATCCCTGGGCCGTGTTTACCTTTGACCTTTTATTAGGTAATTCTGAAAGAGAACTTGTGTCAGTCAGTGGGTTGGTTTTTGTATAAACTAAATTGGTTTTTATAATGGATGAGGTAAACAGTGACTTTCTTTTCAGTAAGACGAGTATTGAGTGGTTTATTTGATTGAGGTTAACGGGAGCTCTGTACAAATCTGCTGCTGTTATCCAACATTACAATCCATTCACTGGAAAATGTGCTGGAATATCCAGAGAACAGGAAAGGGATAAGGTAAACTCGGGGTTTATAATCACACACACCTTGATGCACAATACACAGCCTCCCTGCTGCTCCTTCCACACTGCACAGCATCGGGATGTCCCCAGGAGATATCAGAGTGAGGTTAGGGTGCAGTCAGGCTCGATCAGTGTCTGCCTGGAAGGGCCAATGAACACGACAGACAAGCAGTGAAAGTTAGCCGTGTTGCTGCTTTGACAAGTTTGATGTTGCCCTGTCAGAGTTTGACTTTTATCCATTCGGATAGAGCCACACACACACATCTGGAGAAGCTCGGCGGCCCCCAGGTAAGGCCACTGAGCTGGAAAGGAGACACCGACTGTCGGCCAATGAGTCCAAAGAGTCTTTGTGCTGATGACCTCATCCAAAAAACAGTTCCAAGATATTTCACACCAATCAACAGTCAGCAAAAACAAACCTCTCAGCCGCACACAGACTGATTAAATCAGATTCATTCGATATTTATCTAGCTGCTCTCTGTCAGATTCTGATGGGCAAAGTTTCACTACCAAGTCTGTTTAGACACTTCAAAATCAATCGCTGAACTTGAAACACACTTTGGTTAAGATAAAAATCACCATATATCAGTCATAGGGTCATTATAGCAAAGAAGGAGGCTATTTGGCCCATCGAGTCTATGCTGGCTCCCCAGGGAGCAACCGTTAGTCAAATTCCTCCACCCACCCTATTGTCCTGCTGGTTTATTACTCAAATTCCTTTCCATTTCCTGTTTGAAATCATCGATCATCTTCATTTCCATCCTATCCCAGGCCAGTGAATTCCTCCTCACATTCCCTCTGGAATTCTGCCCAATATCCTCTGTCCCCCAGTCCTTGAACCATCAGCCAATAGAAGCAGCTTTTTTTTATCTGCCTTATTTATCTCAATCAAGCCTCCCACAACCTCCTTCACCCCAAGGAGATCAGGTCCAGCTGTTCCAACCCAACCTTATCTTATAGAGGTCTATAAAATACTGAGGGGCACAGATCAGCTAGATAGTCAATATCTTTTCCCAATGGTAGGGGAGTCTAAAACTAAAGGGCATAGATTTAAGGTGAGAGGGGAGAGATACAAAAGTGTCCAGAGGGGCAATTTTTTCACTCGGAGGGTGGTGAGTGTCTGGAACGAGCTGCCAGAGGCAGTAGTAGAGACGGGTACAATTTTGTCTTTCAAAAAGCATTTAGACAGTTACATGGGTAAGATGGGTATAGAGGGATATGGGCCAAATGGGGGCAATTGGGATTAGCTTAGGGGTATTAAAAAAAAGGGCAGGATGGACAAGTTGGGCTGAAGGCCACTGGTTAGGCCACATTTGGAGGACTGCATGCAATTCTGGTCGCCACACTACCAGAAGGATATGGAGGCTTTGGAGAGAGTACAGAAAAGGTTTACCAGGATGTTGCCTGGTATGGAGGGTATTAGCTATGAGGAGAGGTTGGGTAAACTGGGGTTGTTCACCCCGGAAAGACAGAGAACGAGGGGAGACCTAATAGAGGTGTATAAAATTATGAAGGGTATTGATAGGGCGAACAGTGGGAAGCTTTATCCCAGGTCGGAGGTAAAAAACACGAAGGGTCACAGGTTCAGGGTGAGAGGGGCGAGATATCAGAGGGACGTTTTTTATACAGAGGGTGGTGGGGGCCTGGAATGCGCTGCCAAGCAGGGTGGTGGAGGCAGACACGCTGGCATCGTTTAAGAATTACCTGGATAGTCACATGAACAGCCTGGGAACAGAGGGATACAAATGAATGGTCTAGTTAGACCAATGTGTGGCACAGGCTTGGAGGGCCGAAGGGCCTGTTTCCTGTCTGTACTGTCCTTTGTTCTTTGTTCTAAGGTATTCCATCAGATTTCTGACTTGTGTCGTGTCAACGGTGGACAGTCTCTGGGGAGTCAGGAGATGAGTTATTCACCACAGGATTCTTTGTCTCTGGCATTGTAAACCTAGCAACAGCCCCCACAGTAGAATCCCCCAATCTTCCCATCCACTTGCTGCGTTAAACCCATCACCCTACTTCCCACAGCCCCCTACCCCCCATTTCCCTTCCCAAGACCCCGATCCGCCTGTTTCCAGAGATCCACTGAGTTTTCATCTGCTTCCTGGTTGCAGTCCCAGTAAAGGCCACTGTGTTCTTGGCACTGCCGGGGCTGATGGAGCAGCTGGCTGGCAGTTTCCAAGTGTGGGATCTCCTCCCAATGAGGGATGAAAGCACCCCGCCCCACCCCCCACCCCTCTTCACTATCCCAGTTAGGCCACCCACAGTGTAATGGTTTCACGGTGGTTTGATATGGTGAGGGACACCATAAGGGTTCCATCAAAACGTATCCTCCACCAGGAATATTCTGTCCGTTAATCCTGCTTCCTCTCTACAGGCACTGCGTGTGTCCAACCTTCCGATCTGAATCCCAGATCTCCAGTATTTTGCTTTTATCTGAGTGCTGGAATGGTTGGTCGACAGACAGACTGAGATAAACGCTCTCCCTTCTCCTTAAGCACCAAGACAAATTAAGAAATTGACATTAAGGATACTTAAATTCAAAAGCAAAACATAATCAGCAATTTAAGTTACAAATCTACTGAACACAAACATCTTTAGTGTATATATATCATCACAAACATCTCCACAACCCAGACATGCAAATTTCAATATGCCAGCTAATGGGTTGCAGCATCAACTCTATAATCAGCTGGGTAAAATATATTTAACGTCTTATCCACCCAACACAAAACCGAAGGAATATTTCCACTTCAATCCTTTTGCAATGTTAATGAAGCCAGCGTGCACTCAAATCGATTTGTCCACAACTAAATCGTGCAGATGTTTACACAACTTCATCCTTTATCCAGCTGTTATTTACTTTATTCTTCAACCTGATTCAAAAAAGGATGAAATATTCTGCTTTCCTGTCCATGTCTCTGGCTGTGGGCTCACCTCACTGAGGCTGTGATTGGAGGTAGGACGGCTGTTAAAAATAGTCCCACCAACCAACAAGCCAGTTCCCCGGCTCCATCCACCCCCAGGGGATTTCTGAGGTGAGACGGGGAGGGGGAGGGAGGCCACACTGAGTGACACAGTGGTAGCCGCTGCTGCCTCACAGCACCAGTCACCCGAGTTCAATTCCAGCCTTGGTCACTGTCTGTATAGAGTTTGCACATTCTCCCCATGTCTGCATGGGTTTCCTCCCACAGTCTAAAGATGTGTGGGTTAGGTGAATTGGCTATGCTAAATTGCCCCTTAGAGTCAGGGAGATTAGCAGGGTAAGTGTGTGGGGTTACAGAAATCGGACTTTAGTGGGATTGTGATCGGTGCAGTCTCGTTGGGCCGAATGGCCACCTTCTGGACTGTACGGTTTCAATGATGACTCTGATTGGCTGAATGTGGGTCACCAACTATCCTCATTGATGACCTATTGAGACCAATATTAAAGAGACCAACTGGGACTTTCCATCAGGGCCAGTTCTAGCTGGAGGCAGGCACCCAGAAGCAGGCTGTGGGTGGATGGCAGTGTACCAGAAAGGCCCAGAGATAGCCTGGCACCACCACCACACCCCCCCCCCCCCCCCCCCGGGCCTCTCTGAGTACTGTGGCAGCCTCAGGCCACTGTGCCTAACACTAACCCTAACCCTCAGGCCACTGTGCCTAACACTAACCCTAACCCTCAGGCCACTGTGCCTAACACTAACCCTAACCCTCAGGCCACTGTGCCTAACACTAACCCTAACCCTCAGGCCACTGTGCCTAACACTAACCCTAACCCTCAGGCCACTGTGCCTAACACTAACCCTAACCCTCAGGCCATTGTGCCTAACTCCAACCCGAACTCTGTAGAGTGGGATGCTGTGCACTGTGTTGGGTTGGCTGTGTGTAATAACTTGAATGAGGCAATGAGATTGGCCTCTTGGAGTCTGAGCTCCCTGAATGGGAAGACAAGCATTACCTCAATCAGGGAGCCCAGACACCGAGAGGTCAACCTCATGGACTATACTGGGTATGGGGATAAGGTAGGGAGCTGGAATATGAATTATCAAATCAGATCACTCATGATGTTATTGTGGAGCTGACTCGATGGGCCGAATGGCCTACTTTATCTGCTCCTGTATATTTTGGTCTTATGGTGCAAACCCCACAGTTAAATGTGAGCTTTAAGAAGTTGGGGAGTGGGTGGTATATTCTGGAGCCCCCTCTTTCTGCAGTGAGTGAACACTGGCTTCAACATCCAAACAGCAGCAGCGGCTCTGTCCAACTCGGCTGCTGGAATCTGACCCAGCGACAATTCCCCGCACGGAATCTTCATAATTCAACAACTCATAGAAATATTTGGAGAATATTCAGAGAGGAGGATTTCCACCATCCCTTCTGATGCTCTGAAAGCGAGAATAATAGATCTGGCTTTGGGCAGTTTAGATATTAAACTGCAAATGGAAATAGGGTTTGAAAGCTACGGGGAGTCAACCAGGCTTTTCAGGAACATCCTTCATGAGAGAGTGAAGAGGAAATGATTCCGGCTGCACAGCAATAAAGATTACAAACGGTTTTATTTAAAACCCAGAGATTCTCTCCCTGTCTCAGGAGAACAGACAGAAGCTGAACAATATCTTCCAAACTCAGTAACACAACCAACAAATGTTGATATTGCTGGAGTATTTCAGAGGCGGATGTGTCATAAAGGATCTCACAGATACCATTTCCATTCTAATGAGCAGATCACTCTGACAATACTCGGACTCAGTGGGAGAGCTTCCACTGATTAAACAATCGTTGTTAACCATGTTTGACAGAAATACAAACCGAGAATAAGTCTAGCCCCTGCAGCAAGTATCTCCCACACTCAAGATTCTGAAGATAATACCAGTGAGCTTCCTATGGTTTACCTCCCACAGGTTAGAGTATAAATTCTCTAACGTTTCTGTCTCTTTCTAGTCCTAACTTTCTCTGTCCCTCCATCACTCTGACTTTGGGAGTTGATGCTTGGTGTGGTGCTGTGGGTGGGAAGGTTAGCATTTCAAGTTTATGCAACAGGAGGAGGCCATTCAGCCCACCGTCTCTGTACCACCTGAAAAAGAGACATCAGTGGAATCCATTTCCCAGCTCCTGGTCTATAAGCAGGTTAAGGCATCTCGAGTACAAATTCTCGATGCCATATCCTTCCTGTGACCTCGGAATAGAAATGTACACAGTACTCTAGCTGTGGTCTAACTAGTGTTTATACAGATACAGTGTAGCCTTCCTGCTCTTATATTCTACATCTCAACCTTTATCAGCCTGTCCTAATACTTTCAGTGGTCTACGGGCATTCACTCTGGGATCCCTCACTTCCTCTACACCTCCCAGAATCTATTTCTTGTGGATTTTCTCTGCCACTGTACTGACCACTCAGCTCATTCCCTTTTTACATTTCATCCATTCTCTTTTTCACTCTACCACTGATATTCTCTCCTGTCTTTCTGTGATAACACCACCGAGGCCAAAAGTCAATATCTTTTGACAATCTTATTCTTAATTTAAGTTATGGAGAGAAGTTGGATAGGCTTGTGTTGTTTTCTCTAGAGCAGAGAAGACTGAGGAGCGGCCTGATGGAGGTGCTCTAGATTATGAGGCGCATGGTCAGGATGGCTAGGGAGCAGCTGTTCCCGTTAGTTGAATAGTCAGTTATGAGGGGACACAAGTTAAAAGTGAGGGGCAGGAGATTTTATGGAGGATTTGAGGAAAATCATTTGTACCCAGAGGGTGGTGAGGGTCTGGAACGTGCTGCCTGGGAGGGTGGTGGGGGCGGGATGCCTCACATCCTTTAAAAAGTACCTGGATGAGCACTTGGCACATCATCACATTCAGGGCTATGGACCAAGTGCTGGGAAATGGGATTAGGTGGGAGGGTCAGGGCCTTCCATGTGTCAGTGCAGACTCGATGGGCTGAAGGGCCTCTTTTGCTCTGTGATATTCTGTGATTCCAACAAAAATCCCTCTCAATTTTAAAATCTCCAATTGTTTTGTAACATCCATTGCGTCTTGGGGAAGGTCGAGTACATTAATAAAAAGAAAAAAATTAATTGCAAATCTGAAATAAATATTAATTGGCAAAAGCAGAAAGGAGAGAGAAGGTAAGGAACGTGTTTTTTGTAAACAGAAGTTATTATAATCTGCCTGGAAATTACAGTCGGAAATCTGTGCTGGAATTCTGCCACCTTTCCCGCCATGGAATCGGAGCGGGCGAACGGCCAACAACAGAAATTGGGCGGGAATTTCTTGCTTGAGCAAAGCTGGAAAATCCTGCCGATGATTTCTAGTGGAGGGCCTTCAAGAAAAAAGTTAGGAAAGTGCGAATAATTAGAAATCTCTTTCAAAAATCCATCGCAGGCACAGAGACTGTGACTGTTTGCTGAAATATCAGCTGTCTCTGTCAGCAGGAAACTGGAACAGAAACCAGTTAACAACACTGTCTGAAAATGAGCAATATTTTAACCACATAATGTGACAGCGTTCGCCTCACTGATTGAATGTAATAGCTTCAAAATTTTATTACTTCTTAATAGTCTGTTACTAGGCCGCAAGGACACACACCTCTTCATAGCTCAACTGCTACTATTCCCTTTTCTCAACAAATCATTGTCAGTTTTCCATCCTGGAATAGCTGAAAAATGAAAGAATCAGAGAGATCAAAGGAACATTGCAAAGATTAATAAAAGTATGTGGACAAGGGAGCAGAAATTCTTTTAGGCCCATTTCCAACCCCAATTGGGGTAAATTCTGAGATTGATTTCTGAAAGGAGGGTGCCATGGGCTGGGCCTCCATTTATTGTCCTTGAGAAGGTGGTGGTGAACCTCCTTCCTGATCCGCTGCAGTTCCTGAGGTGTAGGTACACCCACAGTGCTGATAGGGAGGGGTTCCAGGTTTTGACCCAGCGACAGTGAAGGAACAGCCGATTTATTTCCAGGTCAGGATGGTGAGTGGCTTGGAGAGGATCTTGCAGAGGGTGGTGTTCCCCGGTATCTGCTGCCCTTGTCCTTCTAGATGGAAGTGGTCATGGGTTTGGAAGGTGCCGTCTAAGGATCTTGTTGATGGTACACACCGCTGTTACTGAGCGTCGGTGGTGGAGGGAGTGAATGTCTGTAGATGTGGTGTCAATCACGTGGCTGCTCTGTCCTGGATGGTGAGGAGCTTCTTGAGTGTTGGAGCTGCACCCATCCTGGCAAGTGGGAAGTATTCCATCACACTCCTGACTTGTACCTTGTAGATGGTGGAGAGGCTTTGGGGAGTCAGGGGGTGAGTTATTTGTTGCCGGATTTCGAATGTTTTACCTTCTCTGGTAGCTACAGTATTTATATGGCTAGCCCAGTTCAGTTTTCGGTCAATGCTAACCCCCCCCAGATGCTGACATTGGGGGTTCAGTAATGTTATTGGATATCAAGGGGCAATGGTTAAATCCTCTCTTGTTGGGGATGGTCATTGCCTTGTGTGGTGTGAATGTTACTGACCACCCATCAGCCCGAACCTGGACACTGCATTGGGTCATGGAGTCTGCTGTCCAATTGGCTGAGCTTGAGGTCAGCCCAGGATTGGACTGGGACCTCATTCTGATTACTCGGTTAGTGGGTTTCCACCAATTGCGCTGCCACCCACAGCACAGTTATTTTAAAAAAGGCGATTGCAGAATTCTATAAATTTTTTCTAAGTGTCAGGAAGGTGTGAAACTGGGAGAGTTCCAGGTATGTTTTTTGGGTGATTTTCAGGCCCAGTCTTATGCACCCTGTCTTGGGTGAGTCCATGTCTCGCTACAGCAGGCTGTGGGTGGGGCTTAACGTGCCAGACAGCCTGTAGAGGGAGGTATTGCGCATGTGCTGACCTCTGATGCTGCACATGCGCATTAACAGCAGCAGGGGTCTATCAGGCAGAGGGAGAGCTGTCAGGCCCCTGCTGCTGCAGGCAGCCTCAAGTAGCTCCCCTCACAATCACAGAGACCCGCAGCCCGAGATGCTGCCCTCTCCACCCAGACCTATCACAGCCCCTGTTCCTCCATCCCCCCCTCCCAGCAATTGCAGACCCCTCTCTCCCCCACTAATTGCAAATCGAGGGACAGTGGGCCCCCTCCTTCCCCACAGGCACCGCGCCCTCCCATTGCCCCCTGACAGACGCCACCACCACAGGACCCACTCCTGATTGGCCCCACCTTGTGGCACTGCCCAAGGCGCCGCCTTGCACCCAGCTTACCCGGGGGTGGGGGGGGGGGAGGGAGTGGGGGGCAGGCCTCAATAGCTTCCGTCTCTGCTGAAGAAGAGTTCTGAGTGTTCTCCCTATGATACGTCTCAGATTGTTTTAAAACAATCAGTGACAAACCCAACAAGAGAACAATTCTAGATTTAATCTTGGGAATCACAGAACCATAGAACTCTCCAGTGCAGAAAGAGGCCCTTCGGCCCATCGAGTCTGCACCGAACACAATCCCACCCAGGCCCTACCCCCATATCCCTACATATTATACCCACTAATCCCTCTAACCTACACATCCCTGGACACTAAGGGACAATTTCTTAGCACGGCCAATCAACCTAACCCGCACATCTTTGGCCTGGAACGGAGATGGGAAAGTGGGTGAAATGGCAGCGGGCGGTTGTATCAGGGATTGTGACCACAGTTCAGTTAGATTTCGGATTATTATGGAATAGGGCAGACAGAAGTCGGGAGTAAAAGTTTGATACGGGGAGAACACAAACTTTACAAAGCTGAGAAGTGATTGGCTGAGGTGGACTGGAGAAGCTGGTCAGTGGTGAACCAGTGGGAGACTTTAATAAGTGAGATTCTTTGGGTACGGAGCAGGTGTGTCCCCTCCAAAAATAAGAACGATTCTGCTAAATCCACATCCCAACGGCTGTCTAGAAAAATCCAGGGAAATTATACAGAAAGAAAGCTTATCATTGTTTCAAAAACTCAACACTGCAGACAGCCTGGAGGAGGACAGAGTGTACAGGGATCACATCAAATAAAAGAAATAAGGAAATCAAAGGGAGAGCGTGAAAAAATATCAGCAAGCACGATAAAGGAAAACCCACGATGAAGCTAAACTAGCACTAAATATAAAAAAGGATAGTAAGAGTTTTTATAAATATATAAAGAGGAGGAGGCTGGCTAGAGTGAATGTTGAACCCTTAGAGAATGAGATCGGGGATTTAGTGGTGGAAGATGAGGAAATGGCTGAGGCTTTAAATAAGTCTTTTGCCTCGATCTTCACGGACGAGGACATGAATAGTTTGCCGGATATTAAAGATAGAAGGATGGTAGGAGTTGAGGGCCTGAATGCGATTACTGTCACTAGAGAGGTAGTGCTTTATAGACTAACGGGACTGATGGTGGATAAGTCCCCAGGACCGGATGGAATGCATCCCAGGATTCTGAAGGAAATGGCAGAGGTGATAGTGGATGCCTTAGTGATAATTTTCCAAACCTTGCTGGATTCCAGGGAAGTGCCAGAAGATTGGAAAATGGCTAATGTTACGCCGCTGTTTAAAAAAGGTAGCAGGCAAAAGGCAGGAATTATAGGCCGGTTAGTTTAACGTCTGTTGTGGGAAAAGTGCTTGAATCCGTCATCAAAGAAGAAATAGCGAGGAACCTAGAGAAGAATTGTTTGATAGAGCAGACGCAGCACGGATTTGTTAAGGGGAAGTCATGTCTGATGAATTTATTGGATTTCCATGAGGATGTGACTAGTGCAGTAGACAGAGGGGAACCGGTGGATGTGGTGTTTCTCGATCTTCAGAAGGCGTTTGATAAGGTGCCACACAAAAGGTTGCTTCAGAAGGTTAGGGGGCATGGAGTTGGGGGTAGGGTGTTAGCGTGGATAGAGGATTGGTTGTCAAATAGGAGGCAGAGAGTGGGTGATATCAATGGGCGCTATTCGGATTGGCGGTTGGTGACTAGTGGGGTGCCCCAGGGATCGGTGCTGGGGCCTCAGCTATTTACCATTTATATAGATGTTCTGGAGGAGGGGGCTGAGTGTAGGGTGTCGAAATTTGCTGATGACACAAAGATAAGTGGAAAAGCAAATTGTGCGGAGGGTGTGGAAAGTTTGCAGAGGGATCTAGATAGGCTGAGCGAGTGGGCGAGGACCTGGCAGATGGAGTACAAATGTTAGCAAGTGTGAGGTTATCCATTTTGGCAGAAATAATAGTAGGAGGGATTACTATTTAAAGGGCGAAAAGCTGCAGCATGCTACGGTACAGAGGGACCTGGGGGTCCTTGTGCATGAGTTGCAAAAACCCAGCCTGCAGGTGCAGCATGTGGTCAGGAAGGCAAATGGGATGCTGGCCTTTATAGCGAGGGGGATAGAATATAAAAGTAGGGAGGTCTTGCTGCAACTGTACAGGGCACTGGTGAGGCTGCAGCTGGAGTACTGTGTGCAGTTTTCGTTGCCACACTCGCACAAGGATATTTTGGCCTTGGAAGGAGTGCAGAAGAGGTTCACTAGGCTGATACCGGAGTTGAGGGGGTTGGACTATGAAGAGAGACTAAATAGACTGGGTTTGTACTTGTTGGAGTTTAGAAGGATGAGGGGGATCTTATGGAGACGTATAAGATGAGGAAGGGGATGGATAGGGTGGAGGTAGAGAGATTCTTCCCGCTCAGAAAGGGCAGCAGGACTAGAGGGCACAGCCTCAAGATAAGGGGGGGGCAGTTTAGAACAGAGTTAAGGAAGAACTTCTTCACTCAAAGGGTGGTGAATCTCTGGAATTCTCTGCCCGTTGAAGTGGTGGAGGCTACCTTGCTAAATATATTTAAGACGTGGGTTGATGGGTTTTTAATAAGCGAGGGGATTAAGGGTTATGGGGAGAGGGCGGGAATGTGGAACTGATCCACTTCAGATCAGCCATGATCTTGTTGAATGGCGGGGCAGGCACGAAGGGCGAGATAGCCTACTACTGCTCCTATTTCTTATGTTCTTATGTTCAAAGGTATTTTACATGTGTATATAAAGATTGAAAGGAGAGTTAAGGAAAAAGTGGGGCCTATCAGAGGTGAAGAGGGGAACTTGGGTGAGGATGCAGAGGACATGGGAAAAGTTTTATTTTCTCCTTATTCACAAAGGAAAGGGATGATTCAGATACAGTAATCCGAGCGGAACAGTGTGAAATATTGGATAAAATAATCAGAACGAGAGAATGCCAGAGGAGTCGGAATCCTGGATATTGGAAAAGTTGCCAGGGTTGGATGGACGGTTCTGATTATTGAAGAAACAGCAGATGCTCTGAACATTATTTTCTAATTTTCACTAAACACAGGGGGAGGGGCCAGAGGACTGGAGGAATTCAAATGTGGTTCTGTTTTTTAAAAGGGTACCAAGGAATTGCCAAAGAATTATAGGCCAGATAGTCTTCCTGACAAATCGCCAGGACAAATCAGTAGTTTATATGGATTTCAGTCAGGCATTCAATAAGGTCCCACCCACATGGCAAACTGGCCAAAATAATAATAGGGATACAGGGTCACATGGCAAATTGGATCTAAAGTTAGCTTAGTAACAGGAAACAAATGGTGATGGTCGATAACTGCCCTTGCAAATGGGGTGGACATGATGTGGAGATGCCAGCGTCGGACTGGGGTAAACACAGGAAGAAGTCTGACAACACCAGGTTAAAGTCCAACCAATTTATTTGATAGTAAACTCACAAGCTTTCGAGGTTTTCCTCTTCGTCAGGTGAATGGAGAGTATTGGCCTCAGGCAGAGCATAACAGCATAGACAATTTAAAGATTATTGATTAGAACGCAAATGGGGGGCAGGGGTCAGGTCTGGCCTCAGCGAGGATGGGAGTAGGAGACAGGACTTATGGGAGGGGGTGAGGGGGGAGAGTGCCTGAGTTCCCCTAGGGTTTGGGGAAACCTCATAGTTTGGGAAGTTCATGTCAAGGGATGTAGTCCCTGGGGGGGGTAAAAGGAGATCCATGGGGGGGATAGTCCACTGGTTGGGCAAGACCCCTGAGGGGTCAGGGTGTTGAGGAGAGTTGTCTGGGGGGGTCCCTGGGTGGTCTTAAGTGTGGGGGTGTCCCATGGGGGTTGGTGTGGGGGTGTCCCGTTGGGATTGGTGTGGGTGTGTCCTGTGGGGATTGATTGGGGGTGTCCCGTGGGGATTGGTGTGGGGGTGTCCCGCGGGGGTTGGTGTGGGGGGTGTCCCGTGGGGATTGGTGTGGGGGTGTCCCGCGGGGGTTGGTGTGGGGGTGTCCCGCGGGGATTGGTGTGGGGGTGTCCCGCGGGGATTGGTGTAGGGGTGTCCCGCGGGGATTGATTGGGGGTGTCCCGCGGGGATTGGTGTGAGGGTGTCCCGCGGGGATTGGTGTGGGGGTGTCCCGCGGGGATTGATTGGGGGTGTCCCGTGGGGATTGGTGTGGGGGTGCCCCATGGGGATTGATTGGGGGTGTCCCGCGGGGATTGGTGTGGGGGTGTCCCGCGGGGATTGGTGTGGGGGTGTCCCGCGGGGATTGGTGTGGGGGTGTCCCGCGGGGATTGGTGTGGGGGTGTCCCGCGGGGATTGGTGTGGGGGTGTCCCGCAGGGGTTGGTGTGGGGGTGTCCCGCGGGGATTGGTGTGGGGGTGTCCCGCGGGGATTGGTGTGGGGGTGTCCCGCGGGGATTGGTGTGGGGGTGTCCCGCAGGGGTTGGTGTGGGGGTGTCCCGCGGGGATTGGTGTGGGGGTGTCCCGCGGGGATTGGTGTGGGGGTGTCCCGCGGGGATTGGTGTGGGGGTGTCCCGCGGGGATTGGTGTGGGGGTGTCCCGCGGGGATTGATTGGGGGTGTCCCGCGGGGATTGGTGTGGGGGTGTCCCGCGGGGATTGATTGGGGGTGTCCCGTGGGGATTGGTGTGGGGGTGTCCCGCAGGGATTGATTGGGGGTGTCCCGCGGGGGTTGGTGTGGGGGTGTCCCGTGGGGATTGGTGTGGGGGTGTCCCATGGGGATTGGTGTGGGGGTGTCCCGCGGGGATTGATTGGGGGTGTCCCGTGGGGATTGGTGTGGGGGTGTCCCGCGGGGATTGGTGTGGGGGTGTCCCGCGGGGATTGGTGTGGGGGTGTCCCGCGGGGATTGGTGTGGGGGTGTCCCGCGGGGATTGGTGTGGGGGTGTCCCGCGGGGATTGATTGGGGGTGTCCCGCGGGGATTGGTGTGGGGGTGTCCCGCGGGGATTGATTGGGGGTGTCCCGTGGGGATTGGTGTGGGGGTGTCCCGCAGGGATTGATTGGGGGTGTCCCGCGGGGGTTGGTGTGGGGGTGTCCCGTGGGGATTGGTGTGGGGGTGTCCCGTGGGGATTGGTGTGGGGGTGTCCCGCGGGGATTGATTGGGGGTGTCCCGTGGGGATTGGTGTGGGGGTGTCCCGCAGGGATTGATTGGGGGTGTCCCGCGGGGGTTGGTGTGGGGGTGTCCCGTGGGGATTGGTGTGGGGGTGTCCCATGGGGATTGGTGTGGGGGTGTCCCGCGGGGTTGAGTATGGGTACTCCCCAGATATGACACCCTGGAATTTGGAAGTTAGAACCCATTGGTTACAAGTTTAAAGAACCCCAGTTATTCAGAGATGCTCCAGTGAAGCACTCGGTTTTTATACACTCAAACTGTGTAGGAGCTGATGTGAGCTGATATAGAATAATGAAAGAACTGGATAAAATCTGGACTCAGAGATTCATCTCATCACCATTATCCTCTGTGCTCTGCTCAAAGGCAGGTCCTTAATTCACAGGCTGTAATTTTCCAGCTGTTCCCACTGGTGGATTTTCCAGTTCCGCTGCCGGATCCCTGATTACAGACAGCAGGAAAACCCACTGAGACCGGTCTGCTGGATAATTCTGACACCGGCTAACCCTGCCAGTGTGAGGAAGGGGGCACAAACTCCTGCCCAAAGACTTTTCATTGTCTCTCCATCTCGTGCCAATCATTCCCTCTGGGGAGATACTTTATTTACCAAGTCTCTTGCCTTTCCCCCGTTACATTCAACCAGTTCCCCCTCCTCAAGATTCATCAGCTGTTACTTTATAACTGACCCTTTCTATTTCAAAGCACATTATCAAGTTCGTTACCGCCTCCCAACAGGTCAAACTTTCAAATCCAAAGAGAAAATATTCCAAAGCAACCCATCTGTGAGTTGCTCCTTGAGCTGTTTGTTCAGTTTTCTCTTCTTTTGAATACAGTCTTTGGCACTGCTAAACCCTGGTTATATTTTCCAGCTGCAGATATTGTGAAACAGAATGCAGCAGCAATAAAGGAGAGGCAACAATTTAAAATTAAATTCATTGGAGCTCAGAAGTAGCAGCTTACTTGCTGAATGGTGCTGAAAATACAATGCGACGTGATGGCTGATGTGAAATGGATTCGTTCCTCAATTTGATTTGCAGCCAAAAGCCAGTGTGGGATTGAACGTTTTGCGATGAGTGAATTATTGGTCCATTGTGAAAATGAAAATGAGGAGAGATGTAAAGTGGGCCGAGGACTCCCGATTTTTCATTCTTACACATTCTCACTAAGTTCCATCACAGACTCCAAAACACCAGAAATTTATTTTAAAAATGATTATCCATCATCCCATTAACGAAACAAACTCTTTCTGAACCGACAGTGGATTCTATATGTTAAGAGAATGGATTTGCTGGTTGGTCAGAGAGGTTTACAACATGGAAACAGGCCCTTCGGCCCAACTTGTCAATGCCACCCAGTTTTACCCCTAAACTAATCCCAATTGTCCACATTTAGCCCGTATCCCTCTATACCCATCGTACCCATGTAACTATCTAAATGCTTTTTAAAAGACAAAATTGTACCCACTTCTAATACTGCCTCTGGCAGCTTGTTCCAGACACTCACCACCCTCCGTGAGAAAACATTGCCCCTCTGGACACTTTTGTGTCTCTCCCCTCTCACCTTAAACCAGTGCCCCCTAGATTTAGACTCCCCTACATTTGGGAAAAGATATTGACATGTGGGAAATGATTGCTTTCTGACAGACATACTTACTGTTGATGTCTGACACCCCATGAGACAGATTCATTGCAGCTTTAATGAAGGGAAAATGATGAAGCAAAAAAATTAGACCGGCAGTTTTTAAAAGGACAATTTGATTTCATATTTAAAACCATTTATTTTAAACCCAAAAACTCTCTTTTAATGAGAAAGAAAGGGAGAGTAAGATAAAGGAGAGCCTGCATTTATATAGCACCTTTCACATCCGCCTGGACATCTCTCACCACTTTATAGCCAATAAACGCTTTGGAAATGTGGTCACGATCCATTGCAGGAAACACAGCAGCTAATTTGTACACAGCAAGATCCCACAAACTGCAATGAGGTATCAACCAATGTGGGTGGTATTAAATATTTTTCAAGGGACCAGTGAGAAAGGTAGTGGAACCTGCCCTGAGTTTAACATCCCATCGTAAAGGTGGCACTGCTGACAGTGCAGCATTCCCTCAATACTGCACTCAGAGGGTCAGCCTGGCCTATCAGTAAAGGTTATTTATTAGTCACCAGTAAGGCTTACATTAACACTGCAATGAAGTTACTGTGAAATTCCCCTAGTCGCCACATTCTGGCAGTGCCTGTTCGGGTCAATGCACCCTAATCAGCACGTCTTTCAGAATGTGAGAGGAAACCGGAGCACCTGGAGGAAACCCACGCAGACACAGGGAGAATGTGCAAACTCCACACAGTCAGTGACTAAAGCTGGGAATCGAACCCGGGTCCCTGGAGCTGTGAGGCAGCAGCGCTAACCCACTGTGCTGCCTGAAGGCAGTGGATTGGTCAGAAACCTTCTGACTCAGAGGTGAGAGAGAGGCGGTCACTGAGTCACAGGAAGCAAGAGATGGAACGGAAAAAGGTCTCTGGGATAGAACAGGAGAAGAAGGAATAGGGAGGAAAAGCAATGATTCTCTGGTCATGTGTGTAGCCGACTAACTGATCTTCTCTTTGTGTGATAGTGTCCACACAGTCACATTTACAATGTAAATTCACCATGTAACCTTGTCTCACAATAATGGCATCCTGCTCCCAGTACAGACACAGCTGCATTGCCACGGGCCATGAGGGAGCTGGAATTTCAGGGACAACTTTATATGGGCTATTCTCATTGGCTAAATGTAGACTTTTTTTTAATTCATCGTGGGACATGGGTGTCACTGGCTGGTCAGCATTTATTGCCCATTCCTTCTTGTTCAGAGGGCAGTTAAGAGTTAACCACATTGCTGTGACTCTGGAGTCAGATGGAGGCCAGACCAGGTAAGGATGGCAGATTTCCTTCCCCAAAAGGGATTAGTGAACCAGATGGGTTTTTCCAACAATCGACAATGGTTTCATCAGTAAATTCTTAATTCCAAATATTTTTATTGAATTCAAATTCCACCATCTGCTGCGGCGGGATTCGAACCCAGGTTCCCAGAACATTGGCTGAGTTTCTGTATTAATAGCCTAGCAATAATACCATGAGGCTATCACCTTCCCCAGTGCTGGCCCAGTGATATAATGGTGATAAAAATTAAGGACAGAATAAACTAAAATATAAACGCACATTTGGAAGTAAATAGACAGACAGTGTGGCTTTACACGGGAAAGATCACGTCTCACCAACCTGAGTGAGTTTTTTGAAGAGATGACAAAGATAATTGCTGAGGGAAGGGCAGTGGATGTAGTTTATATGGACTTGTAAGGTGTTTGACAAGATCCCACATGGCAGACTGGTACAAAAACTAAAATCACAGGGGATTCGGGGTGGGCTGGCTAGCTGGATACAGAACTGGCTTGGTTATAGAAGGAGAGTAGCGGTGGAAGGGTAATTCTCAGAATGGAGATCTGTAGCCAGTGATGTTCCACAGGGATCAGTGCTGGGACCTCTGTTGTTTGTGGTATATATAAATGATCTGGAGGAAAATGTGGGTGGTCTGATGAGTAAGTTTGCGGATGACATGAAGGTTGGTGGAGTTGCTGATAGTGCTGGGGATTGTCAGAGGATACAATAACAGATAGATAGATTGGAGACTTGGGCACAGAAATAGCAGATAGAGTTTAATCCGGACAAATGTGAGGTGATGCATTTTGGAGGATCAAATTTAGGTGTGAATTATGTAAATGGCAGAACCCTTAGGAACATTAACATGCAGAGGGATCTGGGCGTGCAGGTCCACAATTCCCTAAAAGTGGCAACGCAGGTGGCCAAGGTAATTAAGAAGGCATACGGTGTACTTACCTTCATCAGCTGGGGCATTGAGAACAGGAGTTGGGAAATCATGTTGCAGCTATATAAAACCTTGGTTAGGCTGCATTTGGAGTCTTGCGTGCAGTTCTGGTCACCACACTACCAGGAGGACATGGAAGCTCTGGAGAGAGTGCAGAGAAGGTTCACCAGGATGTTGCCTGGTCTCGAGGGTGTTGGCTGTGAGGAGAGGTTGAATAAACTAGGATTGTTTTCACTGGAAGGATGGAGGCTGAGGGGAGACCTGATAGAGGTCTACAAATTTATGAGAGGCAGAGACAGGGTGGATAGTCAGAGGCTTTTTCTTAGGATGGAAGTGTCAGTTACCGGGGGCACAGGTTCAAGGTGAGAGGGAGAGAGTTAGGGGAGATGTACAGGGGAGGTTTTTCATGCAGAGAGAGGTGTCTGCCTGGAACGTGCTGCCAGAGGAGGGGGTGGAAGCAGGAACATTAGCAAGATTTAAGAGGCATCTGGATGGGAACATGAATAGGGAGGGATAGTGGGATACGGACTGAGTAAGGGCAGAAGGTGTTTTTTTAGTTAGGGCATCATGATCAGCACAGGCTTGGAGGGCCGAAGGGCCTGTTCCTGTTCTGTTCTTTGTTCTTTGTAGAATGAGGATTGAATTGGATCCATGGTCCTCCAGCCTCTAATCTTGTTTCAGCTGAAGATTATCAATCCTTCCAAATCCATCAGAGATCGACCAGTAAATATATTCACTGGGAATTTTCTCCAGGATTCATCCAATTGGCTCTCTCAATTTCACTGGAAAATCTGCAGAAACCTCAGTCTAAAGGTTTCCCCAGGTTCCTGCTAGTGTTACAACAGCCTGTCTGCAGAAACAGCCAGCTATTCCCAATCAGTTTGTGGTTTGTATGAAATTGTAACTTGCTGGTGGTATCCATCTTGCTAAAAGAATTCATAAAAATGATCAAGATTTACCTTTCCCCCTAACACTTGATCAGATAGCTTTGTCTTAGGTTTCTGATAGACAAGGGGAATTAAGGGTTATGGGGAGAAAGCAGGAAAGTGGAACTGATCCACTTCAGATCAGCCATGATCTTATTGAATGGTGGGGCAGGCTCGAAGGGCTAGTTGGCCGACTCCTGCTCCTATTTCTTATGTTCTTATGTCTTTTGGGTGAAGTTTGTGACAACGTTAAGTGAATACTGAGGAAATTTTAAATCTCCAACAAATCAGTAAGTATTGAATTCACTATTTTATATATACACAAAAACAACATCACCATCAAATCTTTACAAAATATCAGAATGAACTCAATTCTTCTGTTGGAATATGACAGGAGTGAGTACAGCAAAGAATATCGAGTCAGCTCAAATATGGGTGTCTGCTAAATGTCTTAATAATCAAATTAAACAGGTTCGAGAGAAATATCGGAAACCTTTCCGTTATTGCTATTAATTATAATACAGAAGGCACATTGCTGTTACCATAGCTACAATGCTGAGTGAATGTTACATGATGCAGAATAAGCAAGATTTGAGATTCAGTGAAAACAACATTGTCAAACAAATATAATCGCTGCTTTAACAAAAAGCTTCAAAGGGATTTTCCATGTTTACCATCAACAAGAAAAGAAACATCGGAATTTGCTTCCAAATGCCAGTCAGCACTTTCCATAAAACCAGAAAAAACAGAAATCGCTGGAAAATCTCAGCAGGTCTGACGGCATCTGTTGAGAATAGAGCTGACCCTGGGTGACCCTTCATCAGTACTTTCCGTGATATCAGGGGCAGGACATGTACAAACACAAAGGTCCCACTGAACATCAAACTGCTCCCACAGCACAAACTGCTTCAGGTCCTGTACACATTCCATTTATTTCCACAGTTGGACCAACAACAGATAAAGCTCTGTGGACAGAGTTTTAATAAACCACACCCCTGAAAAATGGTGCTGTGTTTTTTATAAATAGTGCTGAATCTGCTTCACGGTTATAATTTCATAGAATCATAGAAACCTTAAAGTGCACAAGGAGGCCATTCAGCCCATCAAGTCTGCACCAACAACAATCCCACCCAGGCTCTATCCCTGTAACCTCACATATTTACCCCATTAATCCCTCTAAACTCCTCATCCTGGAACACTAAGGAGCAATTTAGGACCACCAATCAACCTAACCTGCATATCTTTGGAATGTGGGAGGAAACCGGAGCACCTGGAGGAAACCCATGCAGACACAGGGAGAATGTGCAAACTCCACACAGACAATGACCCAAGCCGGGAATCGAACCTGGGTCCCTGATGCTGTGAGGCAGCAGTGCTAACCATTGTGTCAGAAAGGACAGTAGGACTAGGGGGCACATCCTCAAGATAAAGGGTTTAGAACGGAGTTGAGGAGGAACTTCTTCACTCAAAGGGTGGTGAATCTCTGGAATTCTCTGCCCGTTGAAGTGGTGGAGGCTGCCTCGCTAAATATTTTTAAGACACGGGTTGATGGGTTGTTGATAAGCGAGGGGACTAAGGGTTATGGGGAGAGGGCGGGAATGTGGAACTGAGCCATGACAGATCAGCCATGATCTTATTGAATGGCGGGGCAGGCTCGAAGGGCTAGCTGGCCTACTCCTGCTCCTATTTCTTTTGTTCTTATGTGTCACAATGCCGCCCATTTCATATTTGTGGAAATGACATGTTGATTTCTTTAGTGTTTGTATAAATGTGGAACTGTTAGAATTGCTCCTGTCTCCACACGGCCTTTTGGATTCATTCCTCGTCACTTTGCTTTGTCCCCAGGTTCAGTTGAAACAAGAACCTAACTCTTCATATAAAGAGAGATTAGTCACAGAAAAACACAAACTGTTTGGAAATAAAACTGGTTTAATTTAGTGACTGGAATCCAGTATCCAGCAGCGTGCCACAGGGATCCGTGCTGGGCCCTCTACTATTCATCATTTATATAAATGAATTGACGACTGTGTGTGTGTGTGTGTGTGTGTGTGTGGGGGGGGGGGGTGGTGGAGGGGTTAGGATTAGTCTAAAGATTGGATGGGTGATTACCAGTGAGGTGGAGGGTCTCGGGCTATATGAATGTTTGGCGATGGGGTGTCAGTCGAGCGGGGTTGCTCTGTCCTGGAAGGTGTCGAGCTTCTCGAGTGTTGTTGGAACTGCCCCTGTCCAGGCAGGTGGGGAGTATTCCATCACACTCCTGACTTGTGCCTTGTGGATGGTGGGGTTTCTGAAGGATTGGGGGTGAATATCTCACCCCAGAGTGTCCAGTCTCTGGGCTGCTGACACTTCAGATCTCCAACACCTCTCAGTATTTACATCCTTCTCTTTCAGTCACATTGTGTGGCGTTACTCTGAATGGTTGTACTTTGATTCTCCTGAGACCTGCTGCTTCGACTTTACAAGAAAGGAAACACTTTTCTGACCAACAACACAATGTATTGGACACTTTCTATTGTAACTGAAGCGATGTGGTTATAAATAACATCCTTCCCAGGAGCTCCACACTGACAGCTCGTTCTCACAGCTACAGGTCATACATTCTCATTTGCATTTCTCTGTATAATATCCTGCATCACATTCAAATCATCCCCGATAAAAACCCTCAAGCACACGGCACAAAGATCAGGGAGGAGACGAGGGATTTTACAGACAAGTGGACACAGCCAGCCCCTCTTACCCATCTCCCGGTTGCCTTTGTGAAGGTTGTGACTCTCGACCCACTTCAGTCCGCGTTTCTCACAGCAGTTACTAATCCCAGGGTCTCACTCAGCCATTCCAGATACAGTTAAGGGTTGACCATGTTGTTGTGGGTCTGGATTCACAGGTAGGCCAAACCAGGTAAGGAAACAGAATTCCAAATTCATTCAAGGATTTCAGTAAATGAGGTGAGTTTTTACATCAATAGTTTCAAGAACAAAGAACGGTGCAGCACAAGATCAGGCCCTTCGGCCCACTGTGTCTGTACTAACACATGACATCTTTATAAACAATCCCAGATTATTCAATCTCTCCTCATAACTAATACCCTCCAGGCCAGGTAAATATCCTGGGAAATCTTTTCTGCACCCTCTCCAAAGCCTCCACACCTTTCTGGTCACGTACATTGTACACAATACTCCAAATGTGGCCTCGCTCACCTTCCTTACAGATAAAACATGAGTCACCAACTTTTATATTCTATCACCTGACCAATTCATAGCTGCCATTATTAAATCTAGTTTGGAATTTGAATTCAGTAATTGAATTTTGAATTTAGTAATCTGAATTACTGACGCTGTAACATATCAGTGCAATACTATCTCACAGCAGGAAATGAGAGATACTGAGTGTTACATATTCCTGAGAGAGGGAGAGGCAGAGAGACAGACAGACAGACAGACATAGAGACAGAGAGAGAGAGAGAGAGAGAGAGACGGACAGACAGACAGAGAGAGAGAGAGATGGACAGAGAGAGAGGATCAACTGACATTAATTCTGGATAAATCAGATCCCAGAGTGAAATGGGGCCAGATAGATCCTCATTTTGGTTTGTTTTCAAAACAATAGAGGGAAATTACTGAACAGATTCACAGGAATCTGCTGAGGAACTTTAAACACAAAAAATAAATATTAAACAATAAAAATGAGCTATTTTACACCAGATATAAAGGTTGGAAAGCTCTCAGTACAAACACAAGAAATTAATTCAAATATTCACAATTTCTTCATCCCATAAGACATAGGAGCAGAATTAGGCCACTCGGCCCATCGAATCCACTCTGCCATTCAATCATAGCTGATATTTTTCTCATCTCCATTCTCCTGCCCTTTCCCCATAATCCCTGACCCCCTTATTAACCAAAAACCTCTCTGTCTCTGTCTTAAAGACACTCAGATATCTTTTAATTCATCTATGGGATGCGGATGTCACTGGCTGGCCAGCGTTTATTGTCCATCCCTAGCAGCCTTTGGTGGTGAGCTGCCGTCTTGAACTGTTGCAGTCTGTGAGGTGTAGGTACACCCAGAGTGCTGTTAGGGAGAGAGTTCCAGGATTTTCACCCAATGACAGTGAAGGAACGGTGATATATTTCCAAGGCAGGATGGTGAGTGATTGGGGGAGAGCCTCCAGATCAGGGTGTCCCCAGGTATCTGCCGCCTTGTTCTTCTAGGTGGTAGAGGCTGTGGGTTTGTGAGGTGCTGCCTAAGGAATGTTGGTGAGTTGCTGCAGTGCATCCTGTCAATGGTACCCACAGCTGCCACTGTACATTGATGGTGGAGTGTGTGACTATTTGTGGGTGTGGTGCCAATCAATGGGCTGTTTTGTCCTGGATGGTGTTGAGCTTCTCGAGTATTGTTGGAGCCGCACCCATCCAGGCGAGTGGGGAGTATCCCATCACACTCCCGACTTGTGCCTTGTAGATGGTGGACAGGCTTCAGGGACGGGTCGGGAGGTGAGTTACTCACTGCAGTATTCCCAGCCTCTGACCTGCTCTTGTAGCTACTGTGTTTATGTGGCTAATCCAGTTCAGTTTCTGATCAATGGTAACACCCAGGATATTGAATAATTGCAGACGGATACAACTTTGGAAAGAAAATACAATTTCTCCGTTATTTTATACTTGAGTAGTCAGGGTAAGTATGCAGTACGTGTGAACCAACTGTTGAACTGTAGTCAGACACACCACACTCTAAAGTAAATGAGAGAGGTGACCAAAACAGATTGTGTGGATTTTCTAACAATCCACATCGACGCTTGTCACACTCTGAACCAACCTGATCTCACTGAAACTACATTTTTCTCAGGAAGGTTTCCAAACTCTATATTTGAAGAACCTGCTTTGGAATGTTCTTCAAACATTGCTCATATTAGTACACTTTCAACAAGGATCCATCTCCAGGGTTTCAAATCAATCACGAGATTTCTTTCCCCTGGATCTCTGTGTACACTCATGCTTCACTTTCTGAGTATATTTTCAGATCTTTGGCTGTTTCCAGTAAAGTACCATCAATACAAGAAAATGGTCAGAGAAACAGAAATACAGAAAAGTCATAAAATACCCTCACCACCGGCTTCCCAAGGGCAATTAGGGATGGGTAATAAATGCCGGCCAAGCCAGTGACACCCACAACCCGAGAATAGAAACATCAGGGAGACATAGAGAAACAATCTCTAAGATATAACCGGAGCAACTTGTGGGCCGAAGGGCCTGTTTGTGCTGTAGTGTTCTATGTTCTATGTTTAATATGGAGCAGGATTTTGACCTCAGCTCGATGGCAGGGGAGGAAGACCCAGAGAAAGCTGAAAATGGCTGGTCTTGTTGGCGATATTATCCGGTTCAGGCTGATAATGGAAGAGAACCTGATCTACATTCATTTTAATAAATTTCAATATAATTAAGCTCGCCCCCTGGACAGATGCTCCCCCCTCACAAAATTTTCAAACTCCGCCGATGTGATGTCACTGCCCCCTGGTGGGGGTGGGGGGTGGGGGGTGGGGGGTGGGGCCACAGATATCCCCACGGTGTGGCAGTGGGTGGGGGTGGGCGGGGCAGATTAATTTTGTTCCCGTGGTCAGGGCTTCCCTTTAAAATCCGATCAGACTGGAGCCGGGACCCGGCACTGAAAGCCCCACCCCTCCCGCCCCACCCTCCCGCCCCACCCTCCCGCCCCACCCCTCCCGGGGGAGGGGAGAAGGGTTTAATGTCCCGGATAGAGAGAAACTATTTCCTCTGGTGAGGGAGTCCAGAACAAGGTGGGGGCAAGACATTCAGAGGGGGTCAGGAAGCAACTTTTCACACAACAGGGAGTGGAACCCTTTCCCTCGGAAAGCTGCTGAAGCTGGGGGGAGGGGAGAGGGGGTGGGGGTGGGGGATGGGGGATGGGGGATAGGGGAGAGCGGAGAGGGTGGGAGGGGGGAAATGGAAAAGTATTCCCAAACTGAGAGTGCTGGATTTTCACTGGTTAAGGGTTTTAAGGATTCTGGATCCAAGGTGGGTGAATGGAGCAAACATAAAAACCAATCACAGTCTGACAGAATTGTAGCTCAGTTTCAGGGCTGAATAACCTCGTTCCGTCCCGAGCAGTGAATATCACAGAGAGAGAGAGAGAGAGAGAGAGACTGTCCCTGAATAACAGATTGTACCCACTGGACTGGGAGTTACATTGGGAACTACATTCGTACATTCATAACGTAACATTCCCATCATTGTAAAACCACGATTTCTCCGAGTTATCATCAGCAGCAACACCACAGGAGATTCTTTAATTACAGGTTAATTAAAATTATTAAATTAAAACATAGGATCTAATTAAATAGTGTCCGTAGATCAATAATTATGCTTCAGTGTGTTAGTTTGAGATTCTTAAATCCAACTATTCCTTTAAGAATAATCCTGCATTTTTTATTCATTTGTGGGACATGGGTATCACTGGCTGGGCCAGTGTTTACTGCCCATCCCTAACTGCCCCTTGAGAAGGTGGGGGTGTGCTGCCTTCTCCAATCGCTGCAGTCCGTGTTCTGTGGTTGATCCGGTGAAGGAACAGTGATAAATTTCCAAGTCAGGATGGTGAGTGGCTTGGAGGGAGAGGCAGTGGCCTCGTGGTATTATCACTAAACTACTAATCCAGGAACTCAGCCAATGTTCTGGAGACCCAGGTCGAATCCCACCACAGCAGTTGGTAGAATTTTAATTCTATAACAAAACTCTGGAATTAAGAATCTACCGATGACCATGAAACCACTACCATTCACTAATGTCCTTTAGGGGAGGAAATCTGCCATCCTTATCTGGTCTGGCCTACACACGACTCCAGAGTCACAGCAACACAGATGGGAAATATACAGTAAACAGCAGAACCCTCAAGAGTATTTGATAGGCAAGAGGGATCTGTGTGTACAGGTAAACATAGAACATAGAACATAGAACATTACAGCGCGGAACAGGCCCTTCGGCCCACAATGTTGCGCCGACCAGTCTTATTTTTAAAAAAAAAACATTGACCCACTAATCTAAACCAATCCCTTTTCGTCCATAAACCTATCCACCAATCTCTTAAACGCCCCCAAACTAGGCGCATTTACAACTGCAGCAGGCAGGGGATTCCAGTCCCTCACCACCCTCTGGGTAAAGAACCTGCCCCTGACATCCGTCCTATAACTACCCCCCCTTAATTTAAAGCCATGCCCCCTCGTGCTAGATCTCTCCATCCGAGGAAACAGGCTATCACCATCCACCCTATCTAAACCTCTAATCATCTTATATGTTCACTGAAAGTGGCAATGCAGGTGGAGAAGGTAGTCAAGAAGGCATACGGCATGCTTGCCTTCATCGGCCGGGGGCACTGAGTTTAAAAATTGTCAAGTCATGTTGCAGCTTCACAGAACATTAGTTAGGATGCACTTGGAATATAGTGTTCAATTCTGGCTGCCACACTACCAGAAGGATGTGGAGGCTTTGGAGAGGGTACAGAAAAGATGTACCAGGATGTTGCCCTGGTATGGAGGGTATTAGCTATGAGGAGAGGTTGGAGAAACTTGGTTTGTTCTCACTGGAGCGACGGAGGTTGAGGGGAGACCTGATAGAAGTCTACAAGATTATGAGAGGCATGGACAGAGTGGATAGTCAGAAGCATTTTCCCAGGGCAGAAGAGTTGATTATTAGGGGGGCACAGGTTTAACATGCAAGGGGCAAAGTTTAAAGGTGATGTACGAGGCAGGTTTTTTACACAGAGAGTGGTGGGTGCCTAGAACTCGTTGCCGGGGGAGGGAGTGGAAGTGGATACAGTAGTGATCTTTTAAGGGGCGTTTGACAAGTACGTGAATAGGTTGGGAAAAGAGGGATATGGTCCCTGGAAGGGTAGGGGGTTTTAGTTCAGTCGGGGCAGCATGGTCAGTACCGGCTTGGAGGGGCCGAAGGGCCTGTTCCTGTGCTGGAATTTTCTTGGTTCTTTGACTCTCAGCTACCCTCTGAAAAGGCCGAGTGAGACATTCCGTTATATCAATCCTTTATTGGTTTGATATTCCTTAGGGACAGTCAGACTTTGAGTTATTGGTGTTTCCTAGTTGCCCACAGAAGGTGGATTCAGTTCCCTCCTCCTATCGCCTCCCATCAACACATGAGGTACAGGAGCTGGAATCGGGGGTTTGACCTTTGACCCTGCTCCCTTATTTAATACGATCGTGGCAGATCTTGGGCTTTAACTCCATTTTCTCGCCGTCTTCCCGAATCCCATAATAACCCAGAGACCCAAACATTTCCCGTTCCTGCAGCATTAAACGTTGGAGCATCCACGTCCCTCTGAGGTAGCGAATTCCAAACATTCTCAGTCTTTGCATGAATTAATTTTTCCAATCCTAAATAGTCACCACCCAATCCTGAAACTGTGCCCCCGTGTTTAGATTCTGTGACCAGCAGGAACAATCTCTCGGCGTCCACCTTTCCAAACCCCTTTGGAATTCTATACATTTTACTGAGATTGCCTTTCATTCTTCTAAACCCCAGAGAATATAAACCCAATTTTCTCAGCCTCTCATCGTAGAACAACCCCCTCACCCCAGGGACTAATTTAGAGAACCTTTCTTTTTCACTCATACAATAAAAGTGTGGGATAGGGAAAGAAAGAGTTTGAAGGGAAAAGGCTCAGATCCAGAATTATCAAAGTCTGTCTGTGTGTCCTATAACAGGGCAGAGCAGGGTAAAGAATGATGCTGGATAATTCACTTTTCCAATAGTGATGACTTTCACGAGCGAATAGGCAGGTAGAGATGAATTACTGATGTAGGTCCTGGGACAGAAACTCGGAAGTTCCAGCAGAAACAGTGTGGATGGGGACCAGGCTTTCTCCTGAGTCACTGCTCTGAGCTGCTGCTTGGTTTATTGATAATGGCAGACTGGTTTATATCTTCACAAAGCAATGTTACAGGTTCATGGGCGAGAAGGCCATGTCACATGGCTCCCACATGTGCATTTCACCTTTGATAAAGGAAGTATCCTTTGCCAGGTATTTGAGATTGTTAATGTTCAACTCAAAATAATTTGAAAGGGAAGGTGCAGGGTCCTTTGTCCTAACAGACAAGTCACCTCCATTGGCTAGGCCTGTCTGAGGCTCAATAAGCCCAGGGTTAATTTTAATCTCTTCCTGTTCACATACCGATAAAAACATTTACAATCTGTCCTTTCTGAAGGTTTGTGATCCATGCTGCTGATATTCTGCGGGAATGGATTCCCGGGTGTTGACCCGGTAACAATGGAGAAACCGTGACTCCAGAACTAATGAACTTTTCTGAAAGTGAACCAACCGAGCACAGCCAGCAGCAATTGGTATTTCTCAATAATCCAATATTTTCCACAAAAATTCAGCATAAAAGATATTGTTTGCATATCTTTGGGGAAATACAACAAAAGGAATGTTGTATCTGGTCCCTGGTTGTGTTGCTCAGCTGGTTTTAAGTTGCAGCATCAAGGGGTTGGGTCCAAGGTCCATGGGATTGTTTGAGAGGTTTGTAGGAGTCCCGGGGCCGGATGGTTCAGAGAGTAACAACTTCCCAGCATCCAAAATACGGTCACTGGAATTTCTGATCTAAAAGATGTTGACAACAGGAAGTGCAGTGCAGCAGACAGGAAGTGCAACAACAGAACATGTATTCATGTAGCTCCCTTAGGAACAAAACATCCAAAACACTTTCACATTAAGACACTGAGTTGCACGAGGAGATATTCAGTCAGTTGAACAAAGAGGTGCCTTTAAGGAGGAGAGGAAGATCAGGAGGCGGAGAGGTTTAGGGAGGGAATTACAGAGCTTGGGGTCCAGGCAGCTGAAGGAACGGCCACTAATGATGGAACGATTAAAATCAGGAATTCTTCAAAGGGCAGGATTAGAGGAGAGCAGAGACCTCGGAGAGTGCGGGACTGGAGGAAAATACAGAGATGGGTGCGATTATAGAAACTTATAAAATTCTAATAGGGTTAGACGGGGGAAAACAAAAAGAATGTTCCCGATGGTGGGGGAGGCCAGAACTAGGGGTCAGAGTTTGACAATAAGAGATAAACCCTTTAGAACTGAGGTGAGGAGAAATTTCTTCACCCAGAGGGTGGGGAATGTGTGGAATTCACTCCCACAGAAAGTAGTTGAGACCAAAACGTTGTCGGATTTCAAAAGAAATTAGATATCGCTCTTGGGGTTAAAGGGATGAAGGGATATGGGGGGGGGGGGTGGGGGGGGAGTGGTTGGTGGTCAGGATATTGAACTTGATGATCAGCCATGATCAAAATGAATGGCGGGGCAGGCTCGAAGGGCCAAATGGCCTCCTCCTGCTTCTCGTTTCTATGTTTCAATGTTTAGAGAGATGGGTGAGAGATGGAACAGTCAGGTTACAGAGTAACGGAGGAGCTGCTGAGCTGAAAGTTGATATTTGGGTTGGATTTTGATGGTCTGTCTGAGTGAAGACACGAATAAGAGACCATGGTTTTGTTCTTCTCAATATTTCAAACAACCTGTGCTGATCCAATCTGCATTTTATATAAATCTCTCCACAGCAAAACGCTCATTACAAACTGATGATCGAGTTAAACTTCAGGCCCAGTCTCCAATCCCACGTTCCACTGAGGTGATAAATGTCATCACTCTGAGTGGATTTGCAGCTTAAAGATTTCCTGTGTCTGAAAATCTGGATAATTCTGGGAACACCTCAGGAATGTCACTCAATCCCGGATTCCAGAGGACGCCACACTGAGCAGCCCTTACCTTCTCTAACCATCACCCCTCTCGATGCTGAAGATGTTCCCACTGCCACTGGCCAGTAACACAACGATTCTGATCCAACTTTAGATCACTCGCTCGAACCTCTCCAGCTCCATCGGGGAGAAAAAAACATGAAAATCGCTGCAGTGTTCTTCCAAATTCTTCATAAAAACACTTGTGTCACAGGTAGATCCAACACAAATCCAATTTAATAACCGCATTCCCACGTAGCTCCATCTCTCATTCCTATTGAAGGATCCACAGTGGAACGCTGCCCAGTGCCTGCGGAAATAATAAACACGTTTAGAGGTGGCTACATCCGGAATCCTTTGTCATCCTGAAATTCCCACATTACTGAATCATTCAGAAAGGAGAAACTACAGCACAATACAGGCCCTTCGGCCCACAAAGTTGTGCCGAACATGTCCCTACCTTAGAGATTACTAGGCTTACCTGTAACCCTCTATCTTACCAAGTTCCATGTACTTATCTAAAAGTCTCTTAAAAGACCCTATCGAATCCGCCTCCACCACCACCGACGGCAGCCGATTCCACTCACTCTGAGTGAAAAACTTACCCCCGACGTCTCCTCTGCACCCACTCCCCAGCACCTTAAACCTGTATCCTCAGAAAGAAATTACAAAATCTCAAATAAACATTGCGGCAATGGGCCGGAGAACAAGAGAGAAACAAAGATGAACAACGTACGATGATCTGGAGTACACTGAACTGCCCAAGACAGATACCAGGAATACGTGGGGGCTATTCTACATTGTGTGTGCGGGGGGGTTGGAGTTATAAATCACAGAAAATATATCATTTTCCATCAACGAATGAACACAGTTTAAAAATTAGCAGCTTCCCAGTTAGGATAGAGATGAGGAGCAGCTCTGTCCATCAGGAGGAGTGAGTATTTGGAATTCCCTCCCACAGACAGCAGTGGGTCATTGAATCTGTTCAGCACTGAGTCAGAGAGATTATCAGTCTACACGGATAAGGGGACAGGCAAGAAAGGGGAACAGGCTTGAGGGTCAGAACAGTTTCCTCCTGCTCCTATTTCATGTTTTCTTATTTTTAACATCATTTGCCTCCCATTATTATAATGCAGTACTGAGGGAGCGCCGCACTGTCAGAGGGTCAGTGCTGAGGGAGTGCCGCACTGTGAGAGGGTCAGTACTGAGGGAGTGCCGCACTGTCAGAGGGTCAGTGCTGAGGGAGTGCCGCACTGTCAGAGGGTCAGTGCTGAGGGAGTGCCGCACTGTCAGAGGGTCAGTGCTGAGGGAGTGCCGCACTGTCAGAGGGTCAGTGCTGAGGGAGTGCTGCACTGTCAGAGGGTCAGTGCTGAGGGAGTGCCGCACTGTCAGAGGGTCAGTGCTGAGGGAGTGCCGCACTGTCAGAGGGTCAGTGCTGAGGGAGTGCCGCACTGTCAGAGGGTCAGTGCTGAGGGAGTGCCGCACTGTCAGAGGGTCAGTGCTGAGGGAGTGCCGCACTGTCAGAGGGTCAGTACTGAGGGAGTGCCGCACTGTCAGAGGGTCAGTGCTGAGGGAGTGCCGCACTGTCAGAGGGTCAGTGCTGAGGGAGTGCCGCACTGTCAGAGGGTCAGTACTGAGGGAGTGCCGCACTGTCAGAGGGTCAGCGCTGAGGGAGTGCCGCACTGTCAGAGGGTCAGCGCTGAGGGAGTGCCGTACTGTCAGAGGGTCAGTACCGAGGGAGTGCCGCACTGTCAGAGGGTCAGTGCTGAGGGAGTGCCGCACTGTCAGAGGGTCAGTACTGAGGGAGTGCCGCACTGTCAGAGGGTCAGTGCTGAGGGAGTGCCGCACTGTCAGAGGGTCAGCGCTGAGGGAGTGCCGCACTGTCAGAGGGTCAGCGCTGAGGGAGTGCCGCACTGTCAGAGGGTCAGTGCTGAGGGAGCGCCGTACTGTCAGAAGGTCAGTGCTGAGGGAGTGCCGCACTGTCAGAGGGTCAGTACTGAGGGAGTGCCGCACTGTCAGAGGGTCAGTGCCGAGGGAGTGCCGCACTGTCAGAGGGTCAGTACTGAGGGAGTGCCGCACTGTCAGAGGGTCAGTGCTGAGGGAGTGCCGCACTGTCAGAGGGTCAGTGCTGAGGGAGTGCCGCACTGTCAGAGGGTCAGTACTGAGGGAGTGCCGCACTGTCAGAGGGTCAGTGCCGAGGGAGTGCCGCACTGTCAGAGGGTCAGTACTGAGGGAGTGCCGCACTGTCAGAGGGTCAGTGCTGAGGGAGTGCCGCACTGTCAGAGGGTCAGTACTGAGGGAGTGCCGCACTGTCAGAGGGTCAGTGCTGAGGGAGTGCCGCACTGTCAGAGGGTCAGTACTGAGGGAGTGCCGCACTGTCCGGGAGCAGAATTTTCCTGATGAGTTGGTGGGGAAAACTTCTCGCCCCATGGCGACGGTCCAGCGAGCACTGATTGGTTACAGGTGGGAATTGTGATTCTCACCTGGGAGAAAGTCCCACCCACAAGAGCAGCTATCCGATCTGATTGGCCGGCCACACTCCAATCCCTGCAGCGCTGCACCGGCTGGATGAGGAATTCCATGGAACAACCTGAGGCTAAATCCCAGGAACAGGAGACCCAGTGAAGGATGAGGCGTTCCCGGACAGGGAGGGGGTATCATGAGGTTCTCAGGTGTTGGGTGTGTGGGAGAAGCCTTATGGGAAAGCAGATACGATAGTGAGTTTAAGGAACGTCTGGACAAATCCATGAATAGGATGGGAATAGAGGGATACGGTCCCCGGAAGGGTAGGGGGTTTTAGTTAAGTTGGGCACCATGGTCAGTGCAGGCTTGGAGGGGCTGAAGGGCCTGTTCCTGTGCTGGAATTTTCTTTGATCTTTGGGAGAGCATTCCCAATCAGGAGAAAGCTTCTCATGAAGGTGTTTCCCCCCACCTCCCCGTCGTCCCCCGTCCCCCCACCTCCCCACCGTCCCCCCACCTCCCTGCCATCCCCCGTCCCCCCAATCCCCCCACCCCCTCCCATTCCCCCCAATCCCCCCACCCCCTCCCATTCCCCCCACCCCCTCCCATTCCCCCAATCCCCCCACCCCCTCCCATTCCCCCAATCCCCCTACCCCTTCCCATTCCCCCAATCCCCCTACCCCTTCCCATTCCCCCAATCCCCCCACCCCCTCCCATTCCCCCCAATCCCCCCACCCCCTCCCATTCCCCCCAATCCCCCCACCCCCTCCCATTCCCCCCAATCCCCCCACCCCCTCCCATTCCCCCCAATCCCCCCACCCCCTCCCATTCCCCCCAATCCCCCCACCCCCTCCCATTCCCCCCAATCCCCCCACCCCCTCCCATTCCCCCAATCCCCCCACCCCCTCCCATTCCCCCCAATCCCCCCACCCCCTCCCATTCCCCCCAATCCCCCCACCCCCTCCCATTCCCCCAATCCCCCCACCCCCTCCCATTCCCCCCAATCCCCCCACCCCCTCCCATTCCCCCCAATCCCCCCACCCCCTCCCATTCCCCCAATCCCCCCACCCCCTCCCATTCCCCCAATCCCCCTACCCCTTCCTATTCCCCCAATTCCTCTCTATCCCTCCTATTCCCCCCACCACCCGATCCCTCCCACTGCCCCATCCCCACACACCCCCACCTTCTCCAGACTCCCCCCCCACCCAGGTTCCTACCCATCAACCTACAAGTTGAGGCTGAGCCGGTGGCGACCCTTTAAGCAGCTTTTCTTTGGCCACTTGAGGCTCTCAAGTGAAGCAAGAGCTTCCTGTCCCAGGCTGTAGAATTCAGTTGTCACACATTCCCCCGACGTTCCGATTGATGGGAACTGCAGCAGGAAGCTGCCACCTCAGCTGTGTAAAGTTCAGAATCGTTCTCCTTTGAGCAGAGATTAAGGTGAGATTTAATTGTGTTGTTTAAAATTCAGGAGGGATTTTTGATGAAGTAATTGATGAGAAAGTGCTCTCAGTGCCAGGAGGGTGGATAGCCAGAGGGACAAAAATTGAAAATACTGGTGAGAGGAGCAGCAGGAAATGAGAATTCTTTAAAATAAAATACAACAAGTTATTATTCGGAATTTGCTGCAATGGAATTAAATTCAACAGCAACTTTCAAAGGTCAATAGGAAAATTATATTTGAAAAGGACAATTTATGGGGAATAGAGAGCGTTTTTTTTATTAGTGTCACAAGTAGGCTTACATTAACACTGTAATGAAGTTACTGTGAAATTCCCCTAGTCACCACACCCTGGTGCTGTTCGGATACACTGAGGGAGAATTTAGCACGGCCAATGCATCCTAACCACTCATCTTTCAGTGGGAGGAAACCGGAGCACCCGGAGGAAACCCACACAGACACAGGGAGAATGTACAGACTCCGCACAATAGGTGTTATTGTGGCCTGAAACCGGACTCCAGGATACTATGCTGCCTCCCTGATGCAAGGGTCAAGGGTGTCTCAGGGTGGCTACAGGACGTTCCAAAGAGGGGGGGTGAAAAATAGGAGCTCAGGGGTAATGATCTCAGAGTTGGGATTACTACCAGCGCCACATGCCGGTCAGAGTAGAAACAGCAGCATTTTGATTTGATTTTTAACATACAGTGAAAAGTATAGTTTCTTGTGTGCTATACGGACAAAGCATACCATTCATAGAGAAGGAAACGAGAGAGTGCAAGTCCTTCTTTTTGGTGAATACTGATGCAAAGTACTCATTTAATACCTCACCCATTTCCTCTGGCTCCACGCATAGATTCCTTCCCTTGTTCTTGAGTGGGCCAACCCTCTCCTTGGCTGCCCTCTTGCTCTTTATATATGTATAAAAAGCCTTGGGATTTTCCTTAATCCTGCTGGCCAATGCTTTTTCATGACCGCTTTTAGCCCTCCTTACTCCTTGCTTAAGTTTCTTTCTACTTTCCTTGTATTCCATACTTGCTTTGTGTGTTAACAGCCTCCTAGCTTTGACAAATGCTTCCTTTTTCTCTTTGACTAGGCTCACAATATCTCTCGTTATCCAAGGTTCCCAAAACTTGCCATACTTATCCTTCATCCTTACAGGAATGTGCCGGTTCAGAATCCCTATCAGCTTACACTTGAAAGCCTCCCACATGCCAGCTGTTGATTTTCCCTCAAACATCTGCCCCCAATCTACATTCTTCAATTTCTACCTAATACTGTTGGAATTAACTTTCCCCCAATTTAGCACCTTCACTAAAGTTGTATCTGAGATGCCAAATTTCCTTAGTCTTCAGAGAAATTAGAGGCATTGCTATGCTTTCAAAACTATAGTGTCAGCAATGGACAGGTTGTTGGTGATCTGGACACCAAAAAACTTGACATTCTCGACCCTTTCGACTTCGTCCCTTCAAAGTAGACAGGGGCACGTTCTCCACTACTCCTCCTGAAGTCGATGACAATTTCCTTTGTTTTGTTGACATTGAGGGAGAGATTATTGTCATTGCACCAATTCACCAGATTCTCTATCTTATTCCTGTTCTCTGTCTGGTCACTGTTTGAGATCCAACCCACTGCGGTGGTGTCGTCAACAAACTTGAAAATCTATTTGGAGGGGAATTTGGCTGCACGGTGATAGGTGTATAAGGAGTATAGTAGGGGGCTGAGAACACAGCCTTGTGGGGCATCGGTGTTGAGGATGACCGTGGAGGAGGTGTTGTTGCCGATCCTTACTGACTGTGGTCTGTGAGTTAGGAAGTTCAGGATCCAGTCACAGAGGGAGGAGCCGAGGCCCAGACCACGGAGTTTGGAGATGAGTTTTGTGGGAATAATGTTGTTGAAGGCTGAGCTGTAATCAATAAATAGGAGTCCGACATCAATAAATAGGTGTCCTTGTTATCTCAGTGTTCCAGGGTTGAGTGCAGGACAGGGAGGTGGTGTCTGCCGAAGGCCTGTTGTGCAGTAGGTAAACTGTAATGGATCCAGGCAGTCCGGGAGGCTGGAATTGATTCGTGCCGTGACTAACCTTTCAAAGCACTTCATAATGATGGATGTCAGAGCCACTGGCCGATAGTCATAGAATAATATTATATATAGAATAAGGTGGGGGAGCATTTTGGTTATAGTGATTACAACATGGTACAATTTAAGATTGTCAGTTTTGGACTAGGGGACAGCAGAGTTTAGCAAAATAAGGCAGGATCTGGGCAAGGTAGACAGGGAAACTGTTACAGAAGAGCAGTGGGGGGTGTTCAAGAAGGAATAGGGGAGGGTACAGGTCCAATATGTTCCCTCATGGGAGGTTGGAAGAAGTAACAAGCCCAGAGAACCATGGATAACCAGTTATTGCAGACGTTCAGGACACAACGAGAAGAAAAGGAGAGGCTTTTAACAAGTATAAGGGGAGTAAATCTGTGGAGGCATGAGTCAAATACAGAAAGTGCAGGATGCAGCTTTAGAAATCAATTAGGAAAATAAAGAGGGAATACGAGAAAGGACTGGCTGCTAAAAGGAGGGAAAATCTCAAGATATTCTGTAAATTCTATCAATGGGAAGAGGATAACTGGGGAAAGAGTGGGACCCATTAGGGACCAACAGGACAATCTGTGGGTGGAGCCAGAGGACATTGACAGAGTGTTAAATGAATACTTTACATCCGCCCTCACCCAAGAGAATGAGAATGATGGTCTGGAATTCAGGGAGAGAGGCTGTGAGGTTCTTGAACAAATTGACATCAGGAAGGACGAGGTATCAGAAGTTTTGGTAGCTTTAAAAGTGGATAAATCGCCAGGTCCAGATAAATGGTGCCCGAGGCTGCTGTGGGGGGGGCAAGGGAGGAGATTGCAGGGACTCAGAACCAAATTTTCAATTCCCCTCTGGCCATGGGGGAGGTAAACACAATAAAAAGCCTGACAACACCAGGTTAGAGTCCAACAGGTTTATCTGATAGTAATCTCACAATCTTTCAGAAACGGTGTTCCTTCGTCAGGTGTGTGGAAGGTTCTTGTGAGCTTGTGGGTTTACTATCAAATAAACCTGTTGGACTTTAACCTGGTTTTGTGAGAATTTTTACTGTGTTTACCCCAGTCCAACGCCGGCATCTCCACATCACGGGGGAGGTGCCAGTTGACTCGGGAACAGTTAATGTGGTTCCGCTATTTAAGAAGTGTTGTAAAAACAAACCAGGAAACTATAGACCAGAGAGTCTCATGTCAGTGGCAGGGAAGCTATTGGAGAATCTTCTGAAGGAGACAATCTATCTCCACTTAGAGAGGCAAAGTTTGATCAGGGATAGTCAGCATGGCTTCATCAGAAAGAGGTCATGCTTAACCATAACGACTCTGTGCCTTTAAGAAAGGTATTTGTGACATACAAAGAACAAAGAAAAGTACCGTACAAGAACAGGCCCTTCGGCCCTCCAAGCCTGTGCCAATCATAATGCCCTAACTAAACTAAAAAACCTTTCTGCCCTTACTCAGTCGCTATCTGTCTATTCCCTCCCTATTCATGAATCCATTCAGATGCCTCTTAACTGTCGCTAATGTTCCTGCTTCCACCTCCTCCTCTGGCAGCATGTTCCAGGCACCCATTGCGCACTGCATGAAAAACTTTCTCCGCACATCCCCCTTAAACTTGCCCCTCTTACCTTGAACCTGTGCCCCCTGGTAATTGACACTTCCACCCTGGGAATAAGCCTCTGACTCTCCACCCTGTCTGTGCCTCTCATAAATTTGTAAACCTCTATCAGGTCTCCCCTCAGCCTCTGTCTCTCCAGTGAAAACAATCCTAGTTTATTCAACCTCTCCTCATAGTCAACACCCTCAAGACCAGGCAACTGTCTTCAAAGCTTCCACATCCTTCTGATAGTGTGGTGACCAGGACTGCACGCAATACTCCAAATGCAGCCTAACTAAAGTTTTATATAACTGTAACATGATTTCCCAACTCCTGTACTCAGTGCCCCGGCTGATGAAGGCAAGCACGCCGTATGCCTTCTTAATCATCTTGGCCATCTATTGCCACTTTTAGGGAATTGTGGACCTGCACGCCCAGATCCCTCTGCATGTTAATGTTCCTAAGGGTTCTGCCATTTACAATATAATCAATGCTTAAATTTGATCCTCCAAAATGCATCACCTCAAATTTGTCCAGATTAAACTCCATCTGCCATTTCTGTGTCCAAGTTTCCAATCTATCTATCTCCTGTTGTAAGCTCTGACAATCCCCGGCACTATCAGCAACTCCACCAATCGTCATGTCAGCCACAAACTTGCTAATTAGATCACCCACATTTTCCTCCAGATCATTTATGTAAACTATAAAGAGCCGAGGTCCCAGCACTGATCCCTGTGGAACATCACTGGCTACAGATCTCCATTCTGAAAAACACCCTTCCATCGGTATTCTGCTCTGCCTATAACCAAACCAGTTCTGTATCCATCTAGCCAGCCCACCCCAAATCCCGTGTAATTTTAGTTTTTGTACCAGTCTGCACAGGGACCTTGTCAAGTGCCTTACTAAAGTTCATATAAATTACATCCACTGCCCTTCCCTCAGCAATTATCTTTGTCATCACTTCAAAAAATTCAATCAAGTTGGTGAGATGTGACCTTCCCCGTGTAAAATCATGCCCAAGACATTTCATGGTCCCTTTTAGCTCTCCAATTTCCTCATTAAAATATGATGTTTCTTGTGAGGGGGTTGTTTTATAATTCACCTCTGATTATGGTTCTAGTTGTCTACAGCCGGCAACCCCACACTGAGCATGCAGAGGAGTAACTGCTCCTAGTTATTGGAGAGTTTGTTTTATTCGGGGTTAGTGCAGTTTGGTTTATTTTTGGGTTGCCCCCTGGAGTTTCAGAGTCGGGTTTGATTAGGTTGAATGATAAGAGAAAGTCATCTGAATGGGTGGAGCCAGGCTTACAGAGAGACGAGCAGGCAGTTACAGTTTGAATTTGAAAAGAGTAGCAGCTCTTTCTCTCCCTCTCTGGAAACTGAAGTCTGGGACGTGCTAGAAAATAGGGATCTCTCTTCAGCGGTCTGCAAAAGGCAGGGGATGTTTTTTCCCTCTCTCCAGAGAATGTTTTTAAAAATGTATTTATTAGTGTCACAAGTAGGCTTATATTAGCACCGCAATGAAGTTACTGTGAAAACCCCCTAGTTGCCACACTCTGGCACCTGTTTGGGTACACTGAGGGAGAATTTAGCATGACCACTGCACCCTAACCAGCACGTCTTTCAGACTGTGGGAGGAAACTGGAGCACCTGGAGGAAACCCATGCAGACACAGGGAGAACATGCAAACTCCACACAGACAGTGGCCCGAAGCTGGAATTGAGCCCGGTTCCTTGGCGCTGTGAGGCAGCGGCGCTAACCACTGTGTGACCGTGCTGCCCTTCAAGATGGAGTTCTTCAAGATGGAGTGTGATGTAGTTGATTCTGAGACTAAGGTGCTGAATCTTAGTAAAGGAAACTACAATGGTATGAGGTGGCTATGACAGATTGGGAAATGTTACTTCAAAAAGATGACTGTAGATAGGCAAACATTCAAAGAGCGCATGGGTGAATTGTAACAATTGTTTATTCCTGTCTAGAGCAAAAGTAAAATAGGAAATGTGGCCAAACCACGGTTAAGAAGGGAAATTAGATCCAGGGGAGAGGCATGCAGATTGGTTAGAAAAAACAACCGACCCAAGGAGTGAGAACTGATTAGAATTCAACAAAGGAGGATCAAGGGATTTATTAAGAAGATGAAAATAGAGTATGAGAGTAAGCTTGCAGTGAACATAAAAAATGACGATAAAAGTGGGGGCTGTGAGCTGACAGAAAGACTCCCACACTCCGGTCCCTCAGCACCATAAAAAATCAAAATCTCAGGGCTCTGATTTTAATTAGCTCCCTGGATAGCCGCTACAATCAGTATCCATGGTGATTCCCCAATTCTGATCATTAAACATGACCGAGCAGAGGAACACATATATGTGCTGTCACTGAAACAGCCTTTCTCTCAGCTAGGAGCTCTCTCTCTCTCAGCTCATTCCATTTATAGTCTTCACAATTACAACATCCATCAGAATCAAGTTTCTAACAGCTCAGGTTTCAAGAAGCAAAATAGAATTAATTGTAAATGTTTAAGAATGGCGTCATCAGTCTAATGATGATGAATGGCCAAAGGCACGAGTGAGCAGAAAATAGGGAGGCAAGCAATTCGAATTTTGCTGAATTTGAACGATTTAAAGGACAAATATCGAACCTATCTGAGCTGAATTCTCAGCTTCAGTTTAATCTTTGGTAAAATAACCAATCCCACACCGGGCAGACTGCTGCCCTCTGACCTTTCTGGGCAGGAAGAAGCCATTCGGCCCCTCGAGGCTGCTCAGCCATTCAATAAATTCATGCTTCATCTTCAACTCAGTTCAAGCACAATTAGAGATGGGTAATAAATGCTCAGAGGGCCAAATGGCCTTCTCCTGCTCCGATCTTCTATGTTTCAGCCATGATTCCTCTGTCCCATGTCCCTTCACACCCTTAATATCCAATAACTTATCCGTCTCTCACTTCAGTTCACTCAACATTGACCATCCACACTCCCTGAGGGAGGGAATTCCAAAGAAACGCTCTCAAGGGGAGGCAGTAATACAATGGTAATGTCACTGGATTAATAATCCACAGATCCAGGGGAATCTCTGGGGACCTGGGATCGAATCCCACCATTGCAGGTGGAGAAGTTTGAACTCAGTAAAAATCTGGAATTAAGAATCTACTGATGACCATGAAACCATTGTCGATTGTTGGAAAACCCCATCTGGTTCATTAATGTCCTTTAGGGAAGGAAATCTGCTGTCCTCACTCGGTCTGGCCTACATGTGACTCCAGAGCCACGGCAATGTGGGTGACTCTTAATTGCCCTCTGAAATGGCCAAGTGAGTCACTCAATTCAAGGGTAATTAGAGATGGGTAATAAACGCGCCCCACATCCCCTGGGCAAATAACAAAAAGTAAAGGGAAGGAGGTCAAAGCAGTAGCCAGTCTAGTGAAACCTTACTGCCTTCCCTGCAGCCACTGTTTGTTGGCGAGATGGGGATATGAGTACGTTTGTGAAGTATTAACATCTGGGCTGGAATTCTCCCATCCTGCCCGCCACTGGAATTTTTGTGAGCAGGTTGTGGACAGTGTGAAACCCTGTGTACAGTTGGGCAGGAATTTCTGGCTTTTAGACCAGTGCGACCGAAGAATTCCACCCCTAGTCTGGGAGGGATTGGGGAACAGTCGGATTCACCACTAATTAATGGGAAAGAATGGGAAGTTGGGCACCAGTGTGCAGGGAAAGAGGGCAGTGTGTTGGAGTAAGATTGAGTAAATGAGGGAGAGAGAGAACATGCCAGGGGAGAGTCCTGGGACAGTGTTGGGAGTTGTGTGGGGTGCGGATGAGCGGGGAGGGGGTGCGGTATTCCACATGAATGTCCGTGCATTGGTGCAGCCTATAAAAATGAGCCCAATCTTTCTAAAACAAATTTGCTGGTTGGCCCAATCCGCCATCATGAAACCGTGGGGCCCGCCCTCTGCCTTTCCTTTCCAACGATAGGGCAGTTTCAATGCTGATTTCCCCACTTGCTGTCACACTCTGCCAAACACGGGTAAAACTCCCCCTGTGGGCCCTGGTTTAGGTATATTTATCGCTCCACAGGTTCACCAGGCAGTGTGGGCTAAAGTCTCAGCTCACTCAAACCAGCCAAGGGTTAGCTGAGTCTTTATAAGAATGAAGCAGTTTTTATGGGTCATTTTCTCCGGATGCCAACCTATAAATTAGCAGATTTAATAAGGGGAATTTTCCAACCTACTACAGTGGGTTCGAACCTCACGTCCTGCAGAACACTGGCCCAGTTAGAGCTTGGATGTGGCTGCTGTCTGTAAAGATGGCAATTTGCAAATGGTTTATCAGCGAGACTTTCCAATTATTCGATTGGTAATCCCCTTGTTAAATATCTGAACAAGTTATCACAATAATTTAACACAAGTTCTTAATAAGCAATGAACAATCCATCCAGTTTCTAACACTGTGGAGTAATTGTTTTAAAAAGGTGTTGATTTTGGATTTAATTGTCACCTGACCTTCCTGACAATGTATCGCACTGTTGGAGTGTGAAGGTTAACGCTCATTTACAGCTCAATAAACCAGAGAGATTAATGAGGAAATATTGAAATATTGGGAGTTTATGCATCTTGACATAAATAAGCAACCATTTTCTTTAAGGTTCCTGCTCTAAATGTCAAATTAAAACAATTCAAATGCAGAAAAGGAAGTTCCCCAGGGTGGAAGAGTCAATTACTGGGGGGGGGGGCACAGGTTTAAGGTGCGAGGGGCAAGGTTTAAAGGAGATGTAGAAGTAGATTTTTTACACAGTGGGTGGTGGGTGCCTGGAACTCATTGCCGGGGGGGGTAGTGGAAGTGGATACGGTAGCGACTTTTAAGGGGTGTCTTGACAATTACATGAATAGGATGGGAATAGAGGGATATGGTTCCCGGAAGGGTAGGGGGTTTTAGTTCAGTCGAGACAGCATGGTCGGTGCAGGCTTGGAGGGCCGAATGGCCTGTTCCAATTTTCTTTGTTCTTTGTTCTTTTTGCAAGCAATCCCAAATGATGTTGATTACTGCTCGGAATCACTCCCCTCTCCCACCTCATTAACCTCAATCCTGGACAAAAATCCATTGCTTTCAACACTAACATCTGGCAGAATTACAAACTGCAGTAGAATATTTCAAATTGTTTTGTTAACGATAAATTGAGAAACATTATTTTTTTCTGTGGTGTGAGAAGAATCTTTTTTGAGTGGCGAGGATCCGGAATGTTCTGTCTGGGAGTGTGGTGGAGGCAGGTTGAATGGAGGCATTTGAGAGGGAGTTAGATGGTTATCTGAATAGAAACAATGTGCAGGGGGAGGGGGAGGGGGGAGATAGTCATGGTGCTCATTGGGGAACTGGTTCGGACGCAATGAGCCAAATAGTTTCCCTCTGTGCCGTAACAATCCTGTGATTCTGTGACGGGAAGTAAGTGACAAGGAGTTATTAACTTAATAACTGGCCAATGGGGTGACAAGAGAGATTGGAAGGAAATTTGTCAGTCGAAGCATTCTGGCCTTTGCGACGTGGAGTGGTTTGGAAACAGATTGTTTGCCTTTTAAGCAGAGTAAACGTGTGTTTGACAGAGAGAGTAACACTGGAATATGTCAGAATCACAAAGAGGGAAGCTGGCAGTGAAATTAATTTGCTTTAGTGAAGGACTGGCATAGACATGATGGGCCAAATGGCCTCCTTTCTCCTGTACAGTTTCATATATCTGCACTTTACAATCAGATACAGAGTACACCAACTCTGCCAAATCACAGCTTCCTCTCTGTGGAAGATTAGCGAAGCTCTTCTGCGGTTTCAAGGCCAGTTCCGCTGCAGCAAAACTGTGAACTGTTTCCTCCAGCCTAGAACATTCTCCTCAAGGAGCTGGCATGGTTCACAGAACCCTCGCCTCCAAGACAACGCCACAATTTCGTCACTCAATCAAATCTATTTGGGGCAAATGATCCAAGACAATCAAACCAAATTCAGTGTAACCCGAGGATTAGTGCCAAGGTTTTGGATACATTTTAGTTATAGTTACTGCTTCAGGCTGATAGAATGAGAATGATGTGAACAGAGATAGAGATTATGTGACATGTCTGTACTGACCTTGTGAAAGAGTGACTGAGTTTATCTCCCTTTCCCACCCTTTCACCATCGACTTAACTTTCACCAAATGCCCCCCACACACTCATCAATTACTTATTCAATTCCTTTTTGAAAGTTATTATTGAATCTGCTTCCACTGCCCTCACTGGCAGTGCCTTCCAGATCACATCAACCGTTTATATCACCTCATCGATAGAGTAAAACATCATTGGACACTTCACAGGGGAGTTACCAGACAAACTTCACACTCAGCCACATTACTAATGTCTCCTTCAGGGCATCAGGAAGTGAGAGAGGTGGAGTGTTTGAGCTTGGATTTTCACAGAGTCAGGGAGATTGCGTAGAGGTGACCCAGGGTCTGGCTGCGTAAAGTGTTCAACTGAGACACTCTTCGGTTTAAAAAAATGTGAAAAAAATGTGAACCTGTCCATTTTGTCAGGAAAAATAAAAAAGCAGAGTATTATTTAAAAGGAGAGAGATTGCACAACTCTGAGGTGCAGAGGGATCTGGGTGTCCCATTACATGAATCACAAAAAATAGGAATCCAATGATTAGCAAGGTCAATGGAATGTTGATGTTTATTGTAAGGGGAATGGGATATAATGGAACATACAGAGTATTTGTGAGTCCACATCTAGAGTATAAAGAACAAAGAATAGTACAGCACAGGAACAGGCCCTTTGGCCCTCCAAGTCTGTCCCGACACAGATTCCTCTCTAATCTAATATTTTCCTGCCTCTATGTGATCCATATCCCTCTATTCCCTGTCTATTCATGTATCTATCCACATGCCTCTTGAATGTTATTACGGAATCTGCTTCCACCGTCTTGTCCAGTAGCGCGTTCCAGGTACTCCCCACGCTCTGTGTGAAAATCTTGTCCCTTACATTTCTTTTAAACTTTCCCCCCTCACCTTGTTTTTCATGCAGAGAATGATGGGTGCCTGGAACGCGCTGCCAGAGGAGGGGGTGGAAGAAGGAACACTAACGACATGTAAAAGGCATCTGGATGGGTAGATGAATAGGGAGGGAATAGAGGGATACGGACCGAGTACGGGCACAGGGTTTTTTTTAGTTTAATTGGGGCATCGTGATCGGCACAGGCTTGGAGGGCCAAAGGGCCTGTTCCTGTGCTGTACCATTCTTTGTTCTAACAGCTGATTATCTGGCCATTCATTTCAGCACTATTTATGGGATCTTGCTGTGTAAAAATTGGCTGTTGTGATCCCAGAGTGCCCGCACTTGAGCAAGTGCTTCATTGGCTGTAAAGCCCTTATTTTGAATGATGCTTGTATATTTTTCCATTCTGCCTCTGCTTCCGTGTCTCGGAGCTGAATCCAACCCTGGGGTGAAAATCCCTCAATACAAAAGTCACTTTTGATCAGACTTTAGATTTATGTCCTTTTGATTTAGCGAGAAATTTCAAAGTCTAATCTAAACTGCAACTATAGCTCCCGATTTAGCCGAGGGTCACCATTAATGAGCTTGACAGAGTTTTAATGAGCAGAAAGTTGGTAGATGTTCTTCCTCTTCACTTCACCTCGTTTGGAGAGAGGGAGGATTTTCAAACAGCTGGAAACCCCTGGTGAAGACATCCTCCACGCAGTCAGGAACCTTCAACCCAGATAGAGTCCAGGCTGGCAATCCAGTGTCAGTGCAAGGTGCTAACTCTCAGATCAGACACTAATCCAAGGCATCTGCTGCCTGTAACTCTCAAATGGACGGAATCAATCCTGTGGCAATATCTGGAGACCATAATGTGGAGATGCTGGCATTGGACTGGGGTAAACACAGTAAGGAGTCTCCCAACACCAGGTTAAAGTCCAACAGGTTTATTTGGCAGCAAAAGCCACTAGCTTTTGGAGCGCTCGCTGCTCCTTCCCATCACCTGACGAGGAAGCAGTGAGTGCTCTGAAAGCTAGTGGATTTTGCTGCCAGATAAACCTGTTGGGCTTTAACCTGGTGTTGTCAGACTTCTTACTGTGTTCACCCCAGTCCAAAGACGGCATCTCCACATGGTGTTGATGAAGAGACAGAGGAGGATCTGGACTTTGGGTTGATCAGTTTGATATCTGGAGAATCAGGTATCCTGATCTGTAATTATCCCATCAACAACATCCCTAATTAACCAGCTGATTGGATGATTTGTTTAGTGTTGTCTGTGAGAACTTGCTGTGCACAGACTGAACTGTGCCTCCTACAGTGACTACATTTCCAGTGTACTTCCCTCAAATACTCTGGACTTCCTGAAAAGTGCTACATAAAAACAAGCCTTGATAAAGGGTGATCCAGACCCAAAACATCGGCTTTATTCCCTCCCCACAGACGCTGCCAGGTCTGCTGAGATTTTCCAGCATTTTCTGTTTTTGTTTCAGATTCCAGCATCCGCAGGATTTTGCTTTAATATAAAAGCAAGTGCGTTTTCAAGGAAGAAGTGGTTATTTCAGTGAGGGTGCGAGGGTGGTTTTGATGTATGAGTAATGCCAGCCCTTCAGCTGGTCCTGATGTTACACTCAGGCGAGCAGAGATTTTGCTGCCGTTACACTAATTAAATGTAGCCTCTGATAACGAGACAGAACCACAGCCGAAATGTCACAAACTGCAGCCAGACAACACACTGTCGGCCTTTCGGGGAAAGCCAGTCAGCAGCCACGTATTAATGAGATACCGCGAATCAATCTTAATATTGTGAAGCCTCTGCAAACACTTGATGCTTCAGGAAACTGGGAGAAAATCCCTGGCTCAGAGAAGCAGCCGAAACCCATCCCTCCAAGTGCAAAACGTCTAAAAATTAAATATAGCCTCAGACATTCCCTCTTCCTTTGAAATGCAGGCGGGTAAAATCAGGTCAGAATGATAATGATTGTAATTAATTACAATGCTGTAAGGATTGGATTAGTGACCACAGAGAATATTATTAAAAATAGACAATAATTACTGAACCAATATTATCAACAGTGTCAATATTAGAATGTTTGGCTCTGAAAGTTTTTCCCTAAACAAAACAAACTGCCTGGAGTTTATATTATTTTCTATTAAGGTATTAATGATTCTTTTCTCTAATGTCCCTGTAGGGAACAGGTGGAGCAGAGAATGATGACATTAAAGGTGAGTGTCTTCAAGTATCACAAACTACAGAAGCTGGGCCATGGAAATCTGTTTGTGCCGAGGGAAAAGCTCCTTTAGTCTGAGCGGATAAATCTACTGCATTAACCCCTCACTCAGTGAATCCAGTGCCGACCTCAGGTGTGGGTCCTTGTTCCCCATGTTATTTGAGTTGGTACCGATCTGACTGATACTGGGGTTCCTGTCACCAAACAGAAACTTTCCTCTGTCAACACCATAAAAACAAGCACAGGGCCACTGACCCCAAACAAGGGAGAGACGTTAATATATTAAACAATCAGCAAACTCCAATGGGAGAAGCTGCAAATGCCAGATTTGCCCCTTCACCCAAAAAGCCAGGGCATTTTTCTGGCGCAAATTTTCCTCTTTGTGCCCCTCCCCCACAGATATTTACGCCAGGTGTCTCATAGCTGAGAAATATTGCCTCTCCTTCCCTCCCCACTCTCTGTCTTTCTCTCTCTCAGTAAAAAGTCTGACAACACCAGGTTTAAGTCCAACACTTAAACACTGGGTGTTTAACCCAGTCCAACACCGGCATCTCCACATCATTTCTCTCCCTCTCCAGTTATCTTCGCAAGGACAAATCCCAAAAAGGATGCACCATGGAAAGCAAGCTTCCTGGTTGTATCACAGCTCGGTCTGGGCTCCTGCTCTGCCCAAGACCGCAAGGAACTACAAAAGGTCGTGAATGTAGCCCAATCCATCACACAAACCAGCCTCCCATCCATTGACTCTGTCTACACTTCCCGCTGCCTCAGCAAAGCAGCCAGCATAATTAAGGACCCCATGCATCCTGGACATTGTCCCTTCCACATTCTTCTGTCAGGAAAAAGGTACAAAAGTCTAAGGACACGTACCGACCGACTCAAGAACAGCTTCTTCCCTGCTGCTGTCAGACTTTTGAATGGACCTACCTTGCATTCAGTTGATCTTTCTCTACACCCTCGCTATGACTGTAACACTACATTCTACACCTGCTCCTTTCCTTCTCTATGAACAGTATGCTTTGTCTGCAAAGCGTGCAAGAAACAATACTTTTCACTGTCTGTTAATACATGGGACAACAATAAATTAAATTAATAAAAAGCTGAAATGTCTGATGTTCTGGTTGGGCTGTATTAATGGACATGTTGACTTGGTATCTCTTCAAACACTCAGCCAGTTCATTTCAATTCACCTTTGCTCATGTTTCCTCCAATATTAACCATGCCATAGAATTGTAGAATCTCTACAGTGCAGAAGGTGACCATTCAGCCCATCAGATCTGCACCAACTCTCCGGAAGAGCTCCTTACCAGAACCACACCACCCACCCCACTGCACATTTAGCATGGCCAATGCACCTGATCTGCACATCTTTGGACTGTGGGAGGAAACCAGAGCACCAGGAGGAAACCCATGCAGACACAGGGAGAACATGCAGACTCTGCACAGACAGTGAGCCAAGCTGGGAATCGAACCCGGGTCCCTGGCAGCACGGTTCATTTCAATATGACAAAGCAATATCACTGTCACTAAGGAGCCGTGACTCGTCCGACTGTTATCCATGCCAAACCTGCCAGAAATCCATTCTCACTCAATGAAAATGTCACCGTTCTATAACTGAGTTTGCACCGAGCTTATAAAATTCACAGCCAACCCCCATCTCCTTTGACATTTCCTCAATTATTATACGTTGAATCCTTTCAATTTTCCTACAAATTAAACACATGTTAAGCCTTCAAAAATATGACATCTTCAAGCTATAATCTCAAAGCTTCTTGTTCAAAAATGGGATTTGATTTCCTTGACTCTCGTATTGCAGAGTTTGTCACAGACTCCAACGAGAAACTCAAAGAACCTATTTTCATTAGAAAATACTTTCAAATGAGACTGAGGTGCCATGAGAAATTTGCTGTGCAGATTTTAAATCCAGTTACATGTAACAGATCCCAGTTTCTGGCTCACAGGAGTACAGCTCGTTCCTCTTGTGGGTGACAATTGCACACATTAGTGTAGATTTACACCTCAGGCTGGGATTAGTGAACAGACCATAAACCGCTACAACACTGGTGGAGAAAATACTGGCTGGACTTTACAAGCCATGGTTAATCTAGTGTAGTTGAACTTCACCCCCACTTCCACTTGTCATTCAGGGTGTTAGAGAGAACTGACTTATTAATTTGCATTCATAGCCAGTCCTTTAACACACAATAACATCTCAATGTGGTTCACCGATTAACAAAAAATAACCTTTCAAACTTTAGAATTTATTCTTTACTTATCCTTAACTGTCTTTGAGAACAATTTGGGCAATTTCAGAGGGCAATTAAAAGTCAACCACATTGCTTTGGAGTAACATGTGGGCCAGACCAGGTTAGAACAGCAGATTTCACCTATTTTTATAAGGCAGTTGATAATGGTTTCATGGTTATCATTAGACTTTTAATTCCAGGTTTTTATTGAATTCAAATTCCACCATCTGCCACAGTGGGATTCGAACCCGGGTCCCCAGACCATTACCCTGGGTCTCTGGATTACTAGCCCAGTGACGATACCCCTGCACCACAGCCTCCCCCAGCTACCATACTGGGATTTGATCTTGTAGCTCCAGAGTATTTTCCATGGCCCCTGAGGTTACTGGGCTGCTTCCAAAAGAGGCAATTGGAGGCTTGTTGGAGGAGGATTTGGAAGGAGTGGAGTGAGAGGAAGGAGGTTAATGAAGCAAAGCCCCAAGTGCCTCCTGCCACCCACGGGGTAGCCAATGGGCAGCATTGGTGGGGTGGAGGATACAAGCAGGAGGTCACGGGGGGGTCAAAACCGTAGGGCGATTGTAAATGAGGATTTTAAATACTCGAAAACCAATGGAAACTGGAGGCTTCATCATCTCACTGACTGCCCCCAATTACTTTGCCACAATCTTTCCCAATCAGTCAGCTGGATTGACCCTGGTCCCGAGTTACTATGTCGCCCGTTGGGAAGGGGAACAGACTGTCTGATCGACCGGGTGTTTAGTCACTTGTGTCGAGTTTTATTTTCCCATTCTGCAACACGTTCAGTTTCAAAGAAAATTAAGGAAAGGTACTTTTTAATATTTATTTTTCACTTGGCCTCGGATTCATTCCTGGGGACACGAGAATATTCCTGGAGGATTGGAGGGGAGGGGGGGAAATAAAGGAATTAGAATTTTCCCGACATAGCGGGATTTGTGCCTGGCCAAACCAGGCCGGAATATTGCCTACAGTGTGTCAGACAATACAAGGAAGAGTTTGGAAGCTTCAAGTCCTTCCTTTGAACACAAACAGGATTGTCAGAATAACATCAATCGGCGATTGTAATCCTCCCAAGATTGGCGAATCAAATCTCTCCCGAGGTTTGTAATCACTTCCAACCTTTATTTGAAAATAAGCTATTGATTTTTTTCCGATTTCTATCGCCCTGTTTATATTGAAACAACGATCGCTCATCAATCACTCACACAGCTTCCAGGCAAAACGTGAATATATTCACAGAACAGAAACACAATCAGCAGCAGATTCTGTAACTGCAGCTCTGACCAGCTCCATCACTCCCAAGGACCATCTCCCTCCGGGAACCCAACCCAGCCAGAATTATCCTCCCAAAACCCAGGATTATTATCTCCAGGACATCACAAAGTCAAATCACACCAGCACCGAAGCAAAATGTGATTTTTAAGAAAATGTTTCACTTGGAAAATGTAAATAATTTATCACAAATATATTAGCAACACAAAGATTAATTAACTGGGGCAGCAGGGAGGGGGAGAGGGAGGGGGGTGAGGGGGCAGGGAGTGGATGGGTGGGGGGTTGGCGGTGGGGGTGGGGGTGGGTGGGGGTGGGGGCAGGGAGGTGAGGGGGCAGGGAGTGGATGGGTGGGGGGTTGGCAGTGGGGGTGGGGGTGGGGGCAGGGAGGTGAGGGGGCAGGGAGTGGATGGGTGGGGGGTTGGCGGTGGGGGTGGGGGTGGGGGCAGGGAGGTGAGGGGGCAGGGAGTGGATGGGTGGGGGGTTGGCGGTGGGGGTGGGGGCAGGGAGGTGAGGGGGCAGGGGATGGGGGTGATCACACGCTAAACTTGGAATTGAAATCCAGCCAATCCTGTGCTAATCAGCCCAGCGCCCTTTCTGGGTGAGATACGATTTACACCAATAGAAAGAGACTAGAAAAACCCATCTTCAGGCCCGCGCACAACTTTCCCAGATTAGCGCAATCCAGACCAGGCCTAACGCCGCTGGAGAACCGCGGCCACACATCCCAGATGCTTTATTTAAGGAAGGACGTAAATATTTTGGGGACGGTTCAGAGGAGGGTTGATACCTGGAATGAGCGAGTTATCTTCTGAGGAAAGGTTGGACAGAACGGGATTAGAGTGAGGAGCGATTTATAGATCAGAGATGAGGAGGAATTGCTTTTCTCAGAGGATTGTGAAACTTTGGAACTTTCTGCCTCAGAGGCTGGTGGACACAGGGTCAGTGAATATTTTTATGGTGGAGGTAGACAGATTCTTGTTAGACAAGAGAGTCACCGGTTATCGGGGGTAGGTGGGAATATGGAACCCGAAACAGAAACAGATCAGAGATGATCCGATTGAACGGTGGAGCAGACTCAAGGGGCCGAATGGCCTCCTCCTGTTGCTATTTTGAATGTTCAGGCCTGGCAATCGACTTGTGCAGAGAAAGGATCCGTAAACAGCAGCGAGATAATATCCAAATCAGTTGGTGTTGGTGAAGGATAAATATTGGTCACGAAACCAGGAGAAGATGGATGTTCCTCCTCAGATATTCCCGTGACTGTTTCCATCCACAGGGAAGGCCTCGGTTTACACAGTTTCCTGGTAAGGCAGTGACTCCACAACTGTCAGCTCCCAGTCTCAGTTTCACACCAGCAATTGATACGTCCCATTGAACATTACAGGATCATGTCTGGTGCTTAACACCAGGTGGTCTCCACACTCAGTGTAATATTGTGGGTGGTTGAATGCTTAACCAGAAGACACGACCTTCTTCACAGTAAACATTTTACAACTACAATCAATTTAAAAAGCAGAGGCAAAAAAAACACAAAAACTGTTCATTTCTGAGTTAATTCTTTGAGACTAAACAACACAAACAAATCATTTCATTAGAAATATGGAAAGGAGAGCTTGGCCAATGTGAACTTTAACACAAAGAAAGTGAATAGAAGTTCCACAAACACATGCAGGTTTCTGTAACCATGTGTCACCATCTCCTTAGAAAATGTTTTAAAATAGAGAAGGATAATTATCTTCTCAATGTCACAGGTTTGAATGAGAACCGGAGCCTGTGGTGACACAATTCATGGCAATAATTTCAGAACTCATTCCCGTGTCAATGCCAATGTTTATCCCTCCAATATTATAATTCAAACATCTTATCTACACTGCCATTTGTGGGATCTTACTATGCACAAATTGGTTGCCACATTTCCTGCATTACAATAGTGGCTAAACTTCAGGTGCCTAATTGACTGTAAAAAGTTCTAGATGTCCTGAGGTTATGAGAGGTGCTATACAAATGCAGGATCTTGCCTCAGCTGAAACCACTCCAGAGCCTGTACTAGCTGGAAGTAAATTTGCCACAATCCAGATGGCCATTGGCTGTTTCCCCTTTGACGGGGAGAGCTGACTGGTGGGGATTTAACCAAATTACACCTCAGGTGAGGGGTAAGGTTAAGAAAGTTCATGAATAACCTCAGCCGGTGTGGGAACCGAACCCACGCTGCTGGCATCGCACTGCATCACTAGCCAGCTGTCCAGCCAACTGAGCTAAACCGATCCTTATTAGCTGCAGTGACATATGCGGCAGTTCTGATTGTGTTTAGCCATTGGTAACCACACCAGCACCCCGAGACCCACATTAAACACAACTGATCTGGACCAATTACAGCAACATACAAATTAAATAATAACCGTCTTCCCCAAATAGCGAGGACTATCCAGAGGATTCAGTTCAGAAATATAATCTCAGGTTCACCGTTTGCCTGGACTGATGTAGCCACAGCAGCCATCGAGACAAGATCAGAGGAACTTGTTTGTTTGAAATGCTTGCCCTATTGATTTGATTGGATTTATTATCATCACACGTATCAGTATACAGTGAAAAGTATTGTTTCTTGCAGTCAGTGTTTGTCCATCATCATCTATAGAGTTTCTCCAAAGCGCACACAATCCTAATCTGAGATATATCTCAATCAATGTGCAGATATACCCAGAGCCTTCCTAACATAAGAACATAAGAAATAGGAGCAGGAGTAGGCCATCTAGCCCTTTGAGCCTGCCCCGCCATTCAATAAGATCATGGCTGATCTGTCATGGCTCAGTTCCACTTACCTGCTTTCTCCCCATAACCCTTAATTCCCCTGTCTGTCAAAAACCTATCTACCCGTGACTTAAATATATTCAGCGAGGCAGCCTCCATCACTTCAATGGGCAGAGAATTCCAGAGATTCACCACCCTTTGAGTGAAGAAGTTCCTCCTCAACTCCGATCTAAAATTCCTTTCCTCATTGCTGGATCAATATTCTCCATCCTCAATGGATCGGGAGAAGGGGATCCAGGATGGGTGGTGGTCCCACTGCCACTTCTCAGGACAACTGAACAGGACAATAAATGGGAGAGGCGATGGCCTAGTGGTATTATCATGAGACTATTAATCCAGAAACTCAGCCAGTGTTCTGGGGATCTGGGTTCAAATCCTGCCATGACAGATGGTGGAATTGGAATTCAATAAAAAATATCTGGAATTAAGAATCTACTGATGACCATGAAACCAATACTGATCGCTGGAAAAACCCATTTGGGTCGCTGATGTTCTTTCAGGAAGGAAATCTGCCATCCTTACCCCATCTGGCCTACAAATGACTCCAGAACCATAGCAATGTGGTTGACTCTCAACTGCCGCTGGACAACTAGGGATGGGCAATAAATGCTGGCCAGCCAGCGATGCCCACGTCCCATGAATGATAAAAATATCTTGCCCACATTCACAGAGCAAATGAAGGGAAGCATCAGAACTCTGCTCACAGTAACTTCATTGTAGTGCTAACGTAAGCCTACTTATGACACTAATAAATGAACTTAAAAGTTAAAAAACAACTTAAACTCTGTAATGGCCAGTACACCTCACCTCACTATAAGAAGGATGTGGAAGCATTGGAGAGTGCAGAGGAGATTTACCAGGATGCTGCCTGGTTTGGAGGGTAGGTCTTATGAGGAAAGGTTGAGGGAGCTGGGGCTTTTCTCTTTGGAGCGGAGGAGGATGAGAGGCGACTTAATAGAGGTTTATAAGATGAGGGATAGATAGAGTGGACGTTCAGAGACTATTTCCTCGGGTGGATATAGCTGTTACTAGGGGACATAACTATAAGGTTGATGGTGGGAGATATAGGAGGGATGTCTGAGGTCGGTTCTTTACTCAGAGAGTGGTTGGGGTGTGGAATACACTGCCTGCTGTGATAGTGGAGTCGGACACTTTAGGAACTTTCAAGCGGTTATTGGATAGGCACATGGAGCGCTCCAGTATGATAGGGAGTGGGATAGCTTGATCTTGGGTTTGGACATAGCTCAGTACAACATTGAGGGCCGAAGGGCCTGTACTGTGCTGTACTGTTCTATGTTCTACATTGTACGTTGCATTGCATCCCTCAGCCCCCGTGTCCACCATTCCGGCAAGTTCAGAGGCCACGTGATGTCTGAAGAAAGAGTTGCTCGGCCATCTTGTTCGAGATGAGACGCATCCTGACAGAAATGGCAGATGGGGTGGAGGCTCCTGGCTGTGGAGGAATTTGACCGTGACCACCACCACCCCCCCCCTCTGCACGGACTGTACAGTGAATGGGGGGGTGGGGGGGGGGTGCTGCCAGATTACACAGGGATCCACCATTCCCTTATATAAACACACGGAATCACTCCCAGTTTATCTTGATCCTTTATTTTTAAAAACGCCTCCAGTTGCCACAGCGTCCAAGCGTAAAATGGGAAAGTTTCTCAATGACCTTTGACCCAAACCTTCGATAAGAAAAGAGCTGGAGTCATTGATCGAGTAATTACACTTCCCACAATGAAATGCTGGTTACCATGGCGACAGCATGGCAGTGAGAAGTGGTACTCCTCCGAGTGTTAAGTCTGTCCAGTGTTAGATGTGCCTCACTTTCATTGTCTGCACTTACCAGGATCTCACTCTAACTATCAACCTCCCTCTTCCCAACTCCCCCTGGATTACACAGCATTCCCTCTCCCTCAGAATTGGCCATTTCATTCCCAGATTCCTCTCCCCTGCGGACAATCAGTCGATGCAGTGATCACTGGGAGAAGCAGAGTCAGGTTCTTGATGTACCGGGAATGTCAGTGACCTTTGTGAGGACGTTGATGGAGGCAGTGATTCTGAAGCATCAATTCACCTTTAACCTTTAGATTCAAACCAAACACATTCTACCCAACACCAAGAGAATCTCTCCATCGCAATCTCACAGGGAGCAGGATTACCCCGACACACACACACACACACACAGACAGAGACACACACACACACACACACACAGACAGAGACACACACACACACACACACACACACACACAGAGACACACACACACACACACAGACAGAGACACACACACACACACACAGACACACACACACACACACACACACAGAGACACACACACACACACACACACACACAGAGACACACACACACACACAGACAGAGACACACACACACACACACACACACAGAGACACACACACACACACACAGACAGAGACACACACACACACACACAGACACACACACACACACACAGAGACACACACACACACACACAGAGACACACACACACACACACACAGAGACACACACACACAGACAGAGACACAGACACACACACACAGAGACACACACACACAGACACACACACACACAGACACACACACACACAGACAGAGACACACACACAGACACACACACACACACAGACACACACACACACAGACAGAGACACACACACAGACACACACACACACAGACAGAGACACACACACAGACACACACACACACACAGAGACACACACACACACACACAGACACACACACACACACACAGAGACACACACACAGACAGAGACACACACACACACACACACACACAGAGACACACACACAGACACACACACACATTACCCCGACAGACACACACACACACATTACCCCGACAGACACACACACACATACATTACCCCGACAGACACACACACACACACACACACACAGAGACACACACACAGACACACACACACATTACCCCGACAGACACACACACACACATTACCCCGACAGACACACACACACATACATTACCCCGACAGACACACACACACACATTACCCCGACAGACACACACACACACATTACCCTGACAGACACACACATTACCCCGACAGACACACACACACACATTACCCTGACAGACACACACATTACCCCGACAGACACACACATTACCCCGACAGACACACACACACACATTACCCCGACAGACACACACACACACACACACACAGACATACACACACACACACAGACACACACACACACAGACATACACACAGACACATACACACAGACAGAGACATACACACAGACTCACACACACACACGTTACCCCGACAGACACACACACACATTACCCCGACTGACACACACACACACAGACATACACACAGACACACACACACACACACACACACAGACATACACACAGACACAGACACACACACATTACCCCAACAGACACACAGAGACAGAGACATACACACAGACACACACACACACACATTACTCCGACAGACAGACACACACACACACTACCCTGAGAGACACACAGACAGAGACATACACAGACACAGAGACAGAGACATACACACAGGCACACAGACATACAGAGACACACACACACACACACAAAGGGCCTGGGGCCTTTGTATATTTAATGTTAACTGGGAAAATCAACAGAAAATATTGGAACTACATTGGGACTGGAATAAATCACAGTAATATTTTCCTCAGGAGGGATAGGACAGTGCTCGGGGATGTGCCCTCAGCTTCCCCTGAGCCGATAAACCATCCGCCTGAATGTCTCCTTCGCTCGGAGATCACTCTGCGTTTCCCATCTTTAATTAAAAAGGTAATTTCTGGAAGTCAGCCTAAAAACACTAAACCCTGTTGTTTCTTGGCTGTTCCGGCTGATTTTCCATTGTAAACCTTTTCTTCATTGTTACAAACACACACACACTCACAATTCACAACAACTCTGCGGAAAGAAACCATGAGGTGGGAATGTTCCGGCTGGTGGGATATCCAGGCATTCTCCACTCCCGTCCGTCGCAGGTTTCCCAGCGGCAAAGAGTGGATTCAATGCAAAATCCCATCGAGGATATTCAACAGCCAAACACAGGGGAGGGGCAGTGCTGGTGTCCCACGTCCTCCCATTCTCTGTTAAAGTCCAACAGGTTTATTTGGTAGCACGGGCTTTCGGAGCACAGCCCCTTCATCAGGTGAGTCCGAAAGCTCGTGTTACCAAATAAACCGGCTAGATTTTAACCTGGTGTTGTGAAACTTCTTACTGTGCCCAGCCCAGCCCAACACCGGCACCTCCACCTCATGGCTCCCATTCTCTGACACACTTACCGCCTAACTTCAATGTCCAGCTCCTAACAAGTGACGCTAAATATCTGATGTGTTGGTTAGGGTGGATTAGCTGTGCTAAATTATCCCTTAGTGTCAGAGGGATTAACAGGGTAAATATGTGGGGTTATGGGTGGGGACCTGGGTAGGGTTGTTGTTGGTGCAACCTCATTGGGTCAAATGGCTCTTTCTGCACTGTGGACACTGTGTAAGATCTTTGTTGGTAGAATCCAAACCCCCCCGGGGTGGGGGTGGGCTGGGGGGGAGTGGGGCTGGGGGGGGGTGGGGGCAGTGGTCTGGGAGGGGGAGTGGTCTGGGGGGGCAGGGGCGGGGGTGGGTTCTGTCTGGTTCCTATATCCTTTTAACCACCTCATGAAAAATTCTTAACGGAAGGATAGCATTTGCCAACTCAGCTTTGGACATATTCCCGGAGATTTCGCTGTATCATTTCCCACCTCAAACTGCTCTGTCCCAAACTCCGGTATTTACATCCAGTGAACAAAAATGTACAAATAAAACTTCAATAAGAAAGGATTTTTTCAGGCCCCCAGGTGTAACTCACACTGCCCCAGAGTTTAGTCTTTTATTTTTCAGGGTTTGATGATAATTTTAGGGGTTGGGGGGGATTCATAAGCCCCCCCCACCCACCTACACTGGGTATTTCCACTAAATCTCCAGCGAGTATCAGTGTCTGCTGCATTGGCTCCACACTGACCCATTTTAACCGGGATAGACAGTGAGGGGATGCTTCCCCTCGAGGGGGGATCTAGAACCAGGTAGTGCAGTTTAAGGAGACTCCCATTTAAGATATAGATGATGGTCACCCTATTATAGAAAGGATATTATTAAACTAGAAAGAGTGCAGAAAGATTTACTAGGATGCAATCATGGATTGAGTTATAAGGAGAGGCTGGATCGACTGGGACTTTTTTCTCTGGAGCGTAGGAGGCTGATGGGTGATCTTATAGAGGTCTATAAAATAATGAGGGACACAGATCAACTAGATAAGGTAGGGGAGTCTAAAACTGGAGGGCATAGGTTTAAGGTGAGAGGGAAGAGATACAGAAAGGTCCAGAGTGACAATTTTTTCACACAGAGGGTGGTGAGTGTCTGGAACAAGCTGCCAGAGGCAGTAGTAGAGTTGGGTTCACTTAGAAAGCATTTAGATAGTTATATGGGTAAGATGGGTATAGAGGGATATGGGCCAAATGCGGGCAATTTGCACTAGCTTATTGGTAAAAGCTGGGCAGTACGGACAAGTTTCCATGCTGTAAACCTCCATGACTCTCTGACTCATTAAGGAGACCGAGTCAGTGAATATATTCAAGGCTGAGTTAAACAGATTTTTGGTACAAAGGGAGCAGACTGGAAAAGTGGAGTTAAAGTCACAATCTGACAGAATGTGGAATTGGCTCAACGGGCTAAATGGACTTCTCCTGCTCTTAATTTGTAAGATCTGACAAATTCCAATATATTATTGGATTAATTTCCCTGAAATTAATAAGAGTTGGTTTGTTTGTCAAAGCAATTTGACCAACAGGATAGGAAATCCTGTTATTGATGTTATTTAGACTGTAACTGATATTTTGTTGACTGTTTTTTAGTAAGGAATTGTCTATTCCTCTCACTGCACATACGCTGTCTCCTCACTGCAGAATGTGTGTTCAGTTTGCTGGCAAAGTCATTTTATTAATTCTTGCCTACAGTATACTGCTGTCTGTGAGCTGATAGAATTTCAATGAACAAATCAATAACTTTGCAAACACCAGGGATTTACTGGGCCTCGAATTACTGTACAGTTCATTTGAAGTTTATTGGAAAAAAAAACCCAGTCAGACGTAAAAAGCCTTAAAGAGACAATAAGCTGGATCTTTGACCCAAGTATTAATGCTGCAAGCTGTTAGTACATCGGTCTTTGTTCTTTGAGAGAATCCAAAGAAAATTCCAGCACAGGAACAGGCCCTTCAGCCCCTCCAAGCCTGCACTGACCATGCTGTCCAACTGAACTAAAACCCCCCGACCCTCCCGGGGACCATATCCCTCTATTCCCATCCTATTCATGTACTTGTCAAGATGCCCCTTAAAAGTCACTATTGTATCCGCTTCCACTCCCTCCCCCGGCAACAAGTTCCAGGCACCCACCACCCTCTGTGTCAAACATCGACCTTGTACATCTCCTTTAAACCTTGCCCCTCGCACCTTAAACCTGTGCCCCCTAGTAATTGACTCTTCCACCCTGGGAAAAAGCTTCTGACTATCCACTCTGTCCATGCCTCTCATAATCTTGTAGACTTCTATCAGTTCTACTCTCAACCTCTGTCGCTCCAGTGAGAACAAACCAAGTTTCTCCAACCTCTCCTCATAGCTAATGCCCTCCATACCAGGGCAACATCCTGGTAAATCTTTGCTGTACCCTCTCCAAAGCCTCCACATGCCTCTGGTAGTGTGGTGACCAGAATTGAACACTATATTCCAAGTGCGGCCTCACTAAGGTTCTGTAAAACTGCAACATGACTTGACAATTTGATTTGAGGAAGAATTTCTTCTCTCAGAGAGTGGTGAATCTTTGGAATTCTTTACCCTGGGAAGCTGTGGAGGTCGGGTCCCTGAACAAGGCTGAGAGCGATAGGTTTTTAATCAGTTGGGAGATTAGGGGTTATGGAGAGAAAACAGGAAAGTGGATGCAGTGAGTATTAAATCATCCATGATCTTATTAAATGGCAGAACAGGCTCAATGGACTGAATGGCCTCCTCCTGTTCTTATTTCTTGGAGTCTGATGGAAAGAAGATTGATTCAGCTTTCTCCTGATTGGACAAATATTGACTGTTGGTCATCTTCATAATTTTATAATTAACACAAATTTGCGTGAGTCTGGCATCAAGGAGCCCCAGCAAACCTGGAGCCACAGGGAATTAGAAGGAAAGTCCTCCGCTGGTTGGACTCATGCCTGGAATAAAGGAAGATGGTTGTGGTGGTTGAAGGTCAATCATCTCAGCTCAAGGACATCATCGCAGGAGTTCACGGGGTTTAGGCCCAACCATCTTCAGCTGCTTCACGGACGACTTTTCTTTCATCATAAGGTCAAATGTGGGGGTTATTCACTGCTGATTGCACAATGTTCAGCACCGGTCCCTACTCCTCAGGTACTGAAACAGTCCATGTTCAAATGCAACAAGATCTGGGCAATATCCAGGCTTGGGCTAAGGAACATTTTCATCACACAAGTGCCAGACAATGACCATCTCCACCAAGAGAGAATTTAATCAGCCAATTTTGACATTCAATGGCATTACCATCAATATCCTGGGGGTTACCAGAAAGTGAACTGGACTGACTTTGTGTGTACGGGGGCTACAAGAGCAAGCCAGAAGCAAAACTGCAGTGAGTAACTGATCTCCTGACTCCCCAAAGCCTGTCCACCACCCACAGGGTACACGTCAGGAGTGTGATGGAATACTCTCACCTCGATGCGTGCGGCTCCAACAACACTCAAGAAGCTCAACACCGTCCAGGAGAAAGCACCCCCCACTCCGATTGACACCACGTCCACCAGCTTTGACATTGTCTGTGCTATGACCGGTCACGAGGCGAGGCTCCCCAGATTTGTTAATCCCAGAATTTGTTACTATCTGGTTGAGATAGAACATAGAACATTACCGCACAGTACAGGCCCTTCGGCCCTCAATGTTGTGCCAAGCTATGTCCAAACCCAAGATCACTCTATCCCACTCCCTATCATTCTGGTATGCTCCATGTGCCTATCCAATAACCGCTTGAAAGTTCCTAAAGTGTCCGACTCCACTATCACAGCAGGCAGTGCATTCCACACCCCAACCACTCTCTGAGTGAAGAATCTTCCTCAGACGTCCCTCCTATATCTCCCACCATGAACCTTATCGTTATGCCCCCTAGTAACAGCTACATCCACCCGAGGAAAGAGTCTCTGAGCGTCCACTCTATCTAACCCCCTCATCATTTTAAAAACCTTTATTAAGTCACCTCTCATCCTCCTCCGCTCTGTAGGATCTTCCCAGAGTGTTGTGCTCTGAGTGAGGAAGGGTGAACTGGTTCCCTTTCTTCATCCAGACCCCCTGCTGGGCCCAGCAAGATTATTCTAAACAAAGGATCCCTCTCTTTGCAGACACTTTTCCCACTCCTAATATTTGTTTTAAATGGAGCCAGTTTCACCAGGCTTTCTTGAGTTAAGAGTGAGTAAATGTATTAATTACTAAAGGCAAGAAAATGCTAAAACACGTGTGTGTATATATACACACACATATATATATATATATAAATAATTCATACAGGTTAGAGGTGAGAATTGAGTCCAAAGTAAGTTAGTAAAAATAAAGGCATACAAAATAGTCCTTTATCCATGAGGAGTAGATAATCGAGCACTGTGAGATTCCCACAGTGCAGACTTCCAGAGGTGAATAGTCGGTTCTGAGGTTTAAGACACAGCATGGGTTCATGAAGGGAAGGCCATGTTTGACTAATTTGTGGAATTCTTTGAGAACATTACATATGCAGTGGACAGTGGGGAACCTGTGGATGTGGCGTATCTGGATTTCCAGAAGGTGCCGCACCAAAGACTGCTTCATAAGATAAAAGGTGCACGGTGTTACGGGTAATGTATTAGCATGGATAGAGACTTGGTTAACTAACAGCAAAGAGTGGGGGTAAATGGGTGTTTTTCTGGTTGGTGATCAGTGACTAGTGGTGTGTCTCAGGGATCAGTGTTGGGACCGCAATTGTTTACACTTTACATCGATGATTTGGAGTTGGGGACCAAGTATAGTGTGCCAAAATTTGCAGATGACATGAAGATGGATGAAAAAGCAAAGTGTGCAGAGGACACTGAAAGTCTGCAAAGGGATATAGATAGTCTCAGTGAGTGGGTGAGGGTCTGGCAGATGGAGTACAATGTCGGTAAATGTGAGGTCATCCATTTTGGTAGGAATAACAGCAAAATGGACTATTAGTTAAATGGTAAAAAAATTGCAGCATGCTGCTGTGCAGAGGGACCTGGGTGTCCTTGTGCAGGAATCTCAAGGAGTTGGTTTGCAGGTACAGCAGGTAATTAAGAAGGCAAATGGAATTTTGTCCTTCATTGCTGGAGGGATGCAGTTTAAAAACAGTGAGGTTATGTTGCAGCTGTATAAGGTGCTGGTGAGGCCACACCTGGAGTTACTGTGTACAGTTTTGGTCTCCTTACTTGAGAAAGGATATACTGGCACTGGAGGGGGTGCAGAGGAGATTCACTAGGTTGATTCTGGAGTTGAGAGGGTTGGCTTATGAGGAGAGACTGAGTAGACTGGGGCTATACTCATTGGAATTCAGAAGAATGAGGGGAGATCTTATAGAAATATACAAGATTATGAAGCAAATAGATAAGATAGAAGCAGGGAAGTTGTTTCCACTGGTGGGTGAAACTAGAACTAGGGGGCAAAGCCTCAAAATAAAGGGGAGCAGATTTAGGACTGAGTTGAGGAGGAACTTCTTCACACAAAGGGTTGTGAATCTCTGGAGTTCCCTGCCCAGTTGAGGCTCCCTCATTGAATGTTTTTAAGGCAAGGATAGATAGATTTTTGAACAGTAAAGGGATTAAGGGTTATGGTGAGCAGGTGGGTAAGTGGCGCTGAGTTCACAAAGAGGTCAGCCATGATCTTATTGAATGGCGGAGCGGGCTCGAGGGGCCGAATGGCCTATTCCTGCTCCTAGTTCTTATGTTCAAGAAGCTGTTTTTGAGTTGGTTGGTGTGTGACCTCAGATTTTTATGTATTTTTCTTGACGGAAGAAGGTGGAAGAGAGAATGTCTGGGGTGTGTGGGGGGGTCCTTAATTATACCGGCTGCTTTGCTGAGGCAGCGGGAAGTGTAGACAGAGTCAATGGATGGGAGGCTGATTTGCGTGATGGATTGGGCTACATTCACGACCTTTTGTAGTTTCTTGCAGTCTTAGGCAGAGCAGGAGCCCAGACCAAGCTGTGATACAACCAGAAAGAATGCTTTCTATGGGGCATCTGTAAAAGTTGGTGAGAGTCGTAGCGGACATGGCAAATTTCCTTAGTCTTCTGAGAAAGTAGAGGCTTTGGTGGGGCTTTCTTAACTATAGTGTCGGCGTGGGGGGGACCAGGACAGGCTGTTGGTGACCTGGACACTTAAAAACTTAAAGCCTTCAGATGGCCTACTCTTGCTCCTATTTCTTATGTTCTTTCTGCTTTGTCACTGTTGATGAAGACAAGGGCATGTTCTCCTTTACGCTTCCTGAAGTTGATGGAAATCTCCTTGGCTAAGGGTAAAGACAGGTTGCTCAGTGGGTGGAAGGTGGTGGTTGTACAAAGTCATGCCAGTAGATACTCTGACCTGCTGTCACGCTGTCAAGCCAAATGTTCAACTAATCAATTACAGCAAAACAGTGAGAAAATCAGCAACAACATGCCCGCTCACGCTGTATAATTTCAGAAGCTGGATTCCTGCAGATGTAGTCAATCAAACATGGTTGTAATGGTAACAGCTGTTCCCATCACTGATGCATATTCATGAACTCTCAAAATTACTATTAATGCAGAAAATTTGCAACACAGGCAGAAAGGACCAAAAATCACCGAGAAATCTCTCTGAATGTGTCGACAGCTGTTTGGGAGAGAATTGGGGGAGAGAAGGTGATGGTGAGAAGGTTTCCCGAGCAGATGTGCTGTTTATAATTAAACAGGAGGAGTTACGTCGATGTTCTGCTGAGCGTCCATCTCATTGGCTTAATCTTTTGGTTATTAAAATAAAAAGAGTGATCATATTTAGAGTCTTTCACAATCTCTGGGATCCAGGAATGCCTCACAGTTAATGACACATTCCTGTTTTGTTGCGTCATCACTGCTGAAATGGAGGATTTGAACATAAGAATGAGAATTGTCATTGGAGCTCGGGTCAGTGAGGATTGGGTCCAATACAGTAACAACACTTTGTACCTGAACTCAGTCCCACTGATTTAAGTTAGAATCTAACCACAGCTTTTACCCCTGAGCTTTAAACCTACCCTTCCTCGTTTGTTCAAGGCTGAGACAGATTTTTAATTAGTCAGGGAATCGAGAGTTCTGGGAATAAGGCGGGAAAGTGGAGTTGAGGATTATTATATCAGATCAGTCATGATTTTATTGAATGACAGGGTGGACTCGATGGGCTGAGTGGCTGATATCGCACAGCTTTGTAATCAGTGACAGTTTATCATGGACTTTTTAAAAAAATTCATAAAATTAATGAAACAACATGACTGATACATAAGGTGCAAACTAGCTCAGTTTCATTCAATACTGAACTTTACTCATCGTATTTACAATTACAATTAATATTTAGAAACATAGAAAATAGGAGTAGGCCATTTGGCCCTTCGAGCCTGCTGTACTTTACAAGGAGATAAAGCAGCAAAGTGAGTGTTACATCAGCCATGGTCTTATTAAATGATAGAGCAGAACAAAAGGGCTGAATGGTCTCCTCCTGTTCCTCTTTGTTAGGGAATGCTGTTGGTGTTTTACAGAATTGTGGATCTGGAGCACTGTGAGCAGTTCTGGTCCTTTATTTAAGGAAAGATATTATTTGATTGAAGGCAGTTCAGAGAAGGTTCACTGGGATGATCCCTGGTACAGAGGGATTGTCGAATGAGGAAAGATTAAACAGGTTGGGACTCGAGTCATTGGAATTTAGAAGAACGAGAGGTGAATCTCATTGAAACATAGAGAATTCTAACGGAGCTTTGACAGGGTCAATGCTGAGAGAACGTTTCCCCTCATGGGAGAGTCTAGGGCCAGAGAGCAGTCTCAGAATAAAGAGGTCCCCATTGAAGACAGAGATGAGGAGGAATTTTCTCTCTCAGAGGGTTGACAGTTCTGGGAACTCTTTACCACAGAGAGCTGTGGGGGACAGAGTTCCTGCGTATATTTAATGCTGAGACAGATAGATTTTTGAGGGGGGGTGGTGTTGCGAGCACAGGCAGGTGGGAATGACGGGGGAGGGGTAGAAAATTGATCAGGATTCCCAAAACGGTTTTTATCCCAGAGGGATTTGCCCAATCAATCGTTCCCAACAACCTAATGACGTAACAAGAACCCTGACATTAAAATTTGGGATCTCCATTTGCACTCATTTAAATCTGGGCTGTACCCCTGATATCACCCTCCCCCGCCCCCCGCCCCCCCAAGAGTAGTCATGCAATTCCAGGGTGAGGGAAGCCAATATGAGTCACTGTGGGGGGTACCACACGCAGCTGGTGGTCAGAGCCTGCCCGAGGCGCACAGGAGAGGGGGGAGGAAGGAGTATTCCCCGGAGCTGGGGGAGGGGGGTGGACCCAGGTTAATTCTTTGTAAATTGGGGCACCCTTTCTTTTCAAAACCATTGCTCATTCAGAGGCCGCCCCCACCCCGCCAGCGTCAGACCCCGGGACCCCCATTTCAGAATCGATGAGCTTCTCTCCACTTCTCCCACCAGGGTGACCCTCTGAAACTCTGCAGGTTTTATTGGATTGACAGAGAGTGATGAGCTGCTAAAGAACAAAAGTCCTTTTGACAATGTCAGGAGGTACAGAACTTCTCCATCAAAGTGCCGAGGTTCATTAAAAAGTGCAAAGCAAAATTAAATTGCAAGTCAATACTAATATATGCTAAACGTTGATAACAAATGGTAATTTATGCTGATATATGCAACTGACGCTTGTTGCTAAACTTGAACTGTGACTTTGAAAAGTTGTTCATTCCCCTGTCACAGAAATAGCTGCTGCTGTCTGTACCCCAAACAACCCACAAAATCCACAAACCAGTCACCAGACCCATCAGCAATGGACAAAAGGACAATGAATTCAACCAAAGATTCTCAGGAATGGTGACCAGACACAGGAGAATGAGTTATTCCTGCATTCGGAAATTGGAAAGCAAACACAAAGAGTTAAAGTGTATTTATCATCACAAGTAGGGCTTACATTAATGCCGCAATGAAGTTACTGTGAAAAACAAGTCTGATTTCAAGAAGATCTTAGATATTGCTCTTGGGGCTAAAGGGATGAAGGGAAATGGGGGGAAGGGGGGGATCAGGATATTGAATCTGATGATCAAAATGAATATCGGAGCAGGATCGAGGGGCTGAATGGCCTCCTCCTGCTTCTAATTTCTATGTTTCTAAATCTCAGAAAAATGTTTCATCTTCAACCATTGTTCATCTCAACGCAGGAAAAAGTCTCACAAAACCAGGTTAAAGTCCAACAGGTTTATTTGGTAGCAAACACCACTAGCTTTCAGAGCGCTGCTCCTTCGTCAGGTGTGTGTAAGGAGCAGTGCTACCAAATAAACCTGCTGGACTCTAACCTGGCATTGTGAAACTTCTTACTGTGTTTACCCCAGTCCAACACCGGCATCTCCACATCATGTCAGCTCAATACACAGCACTGAGTTGGAAAAGTCCATCAGCCAATGTTTGGCTCTATTGTTAGTTTACTGAAGACTTTAGTCAGTGGATCTGACTTTAACCAGTGAGGTCAGGGGGTAGACATCACGCACAATGGGAGAAACAGTAAACATGGAACAGTCTGACCTTCTCCAGCTGCATTTATCTTCATGGCTTAACATTGGGAGTCACCCAGAAACCACTAAAATGGACAGATTCCCACGATCAGAAAACACAGGCGTTTCCCATTTTCCCGGAGCAGAAACGGGAATGGGACTGTGGGCGGGAATGGGGGCAGGAAAAGGGGTGGGATCGGGGGTGGAAATGGGGATGCAATTGGGGATATGATTGCGGTGAGAGTGGGTGTGGGATTGGGATAGGAGTGGGAATGGGGACAGGAATAGGGTGGAAATGGGGATGCAATTGAGGTGGGAATGGAGGTGCAATTGGGGTGAGAATGGGGGTGAGAATGGGGGCAGGAACAGGGGGCTGTAGGCTGCATCCAGTGAAAGTGGAGATTGTCCAGCCAGGACTTTAAATGTCAGGATGTGCAGAATAGAGCAGGCCAAAGGTGGTCCGAAATCAGTAAATTCATTAGGAATGCCGGGGATAGACTTCCTGAGAGAGTAGGCAGCTGGGGAACTCCATCTGTTAAATGATGATGGAAAATTGCACAAACTAGAAGATAAGTCAGACACTGTGATAGGCAGGTAGCCCTTTGTATCTGGTCCCGAAACTCCTTCAGGGGAGATAAGGTGTCCTCTGGATTTGTTGAAAGTTGGTATTTATGTGTAAAAGGTACATAAACCCATTCCTGTCAAACTCATTGGAAATATTAACAGACTTGGCAAAATGAAGTGTAAAGACTCTCAGAAACACCTGCCAATGGGATCTGTCAAAATATCAAGGTACTTAAAAGTCCTGCCCTTTAAATCTTTGAAAACTCATTCAGAGTGTTGAAATACTTATTGTTTGTACACTTTACATCACCACCTCAACATCAGGCACCCAGCCAACTTGTAATCCTTCCTGCCACCTCCCCCCCACCCCCCGCCCCCCCCCCCCAACAACCCCCACCACCCCAGACCGAAAATCCAATGTCCAGCCTGCCATTTTTGAAGGATAGTTTCATGGAGCCAGGAATTCTCCTGCCTCTGCACACCTGACCCCAGAGCGAAAATCTGGGTATCATTTTGGTAAATCTCCCTCCAAGGCCATATATCCTTTCTGAGGTGTGGGGCCCAGTGTTGCCTGAAGTGACTCCAGGTCTAACCAGAATTTTGTTTGGATGAAGGGTGACTTCTACCCAGTGTGTTCGAAAGTTCAAGGGCCAGCATTCTATTAATCTTTTCAATTATTTGATAGATCTATTCACATTTTAATTTATTTACCTGGACTCCTGAGTCTCTTTGTTCCTTTATTATTTCTAGCTTCTGACAATTTGGAAAGTCCACTGTTTTTATCCTTTCCAGGTTCACAGTGGGTGACCTCACCTACACTGAAATTCATTGCCACAGTTTCATTGTTCACTTCACCTATCAACATCATTGTTAGTTCCTGCTGTTTAGGTTATTCCCAATGCTGCCTATCATTGTGTGTCTGTGCTTTTCCTTCCTATCAACTGAGTTGTTAATTAATGTAGTGAATAGTTGATGTTCCATCACAGATCCTTGTGGAACAAACTATTGACATTCTGCCAATGAGAATTCCTGTCCGTTATCCCCACTCTGTCTCCTGCCCATCAACCAATTTCCAAACCAGATTTGATTTCAACTCCACAGGTTTCATCTTTAGCTAACAAATCTCTTTTGAGGGAATTTGTCAAAAGTCCACTGCAAGTCCATATAACCAACATCCGTAGACATTCCTCCGTCTTCTGCTTTTAGGCAAATCTTCAAAAAAAGCACTGTGGTCACCTACACATCTCTACTTCAATGAAACGATTTGTGAAATGAATTATTTTGGAAATATTGGCATTGCATCTTATTAATTAGATACAGTTGATTCCTCTTGCATGAATTTCAGATTTATGCAAATCCCTACTCTCCATTCCAAAGCTTTATACAGCCCTCAATGTTAAACTGGTGATTAATATGCAAATCCCCACTGTATACAAATTATTTCTGAAAATTACTTTCAGGGGAATTTGCATAAAACAATAACTTTAATACAGAATGGGAAACTACCAGCTTCATTCATTTCCATTAAGGTTTTGTTGCTTTTGTATTTTCTAAGTCCTGTGTTGATGGCACAGGCTGGCACATGAAGGTGGTGTAGGCAACAGTTAGCCTGCTACCAATGGGTGGCTTTCACAGTTGCTGGGTCTTTGCCAGTGGTGGAAGTGAGAGTAGCGTTGTCACGTAAACTATTCCCTTGAGTTTAGGTGACTGTGGGGTTATCTAACTGAGATGCCTGAACGAGGGAGAGACTCACATCGATAAAGCATCTTCCAATATCTCAGGACAAAGCAGTGAAGTAGTTGTTTCCATTGTAGTGTCAGAAATATGACACTCAATTGGTGCACAGCAAGCTCCACATAGAGTAACATGATAACGACAAGGGTATATATCGAAACATAGACAATAGGAGCAGGAGGAAGCCATTCAGCCCTTTGAACCTGCTCTGTCTGATCCTGTCACTGCTTTCTAAATGCTCTGCTATAAATTCCTTGATAATGGATTTGAAAATCTTCCCCACTATCGATGTTAAGCTCACTGGTTTATAATTCCCCGTTTTCTCTCTACCTCCCTTTTTGAATATTGGAGTGAGATTCGCTCCCCTCCAATCTGCAGGGACTGTTCTAGAGTCTATAGAATCCTGGAAGATAACCACCAATGCATCCACGATTTCTAGAGCCACTTCCTTTAGTACTCTGGGATGTAGATTATCCAGTCCTGGGGATTTATCCACTTTCAATCCTATCAATTTTCCCGGCACCATTTCTCTACTAATATTGATCTCTTCAGTTCTTCCCTCTCACTAACTCTTGCATTCTCCAACATTTATGGCACCTGATTTGGGTCCTCTTTTGTGAAGGCAAAACCAAAGTATGGATTCAGTTACTCGGCCATTTCTTTGTCCCGTATTATACATTCCCCTCTTTCTATCTGTACGGGACCTACATTTGTCTTCACCAACCTCTTTCTCTTCACGTATCTGTAGACATTTGTTTATAAATCATTGAAAAGTTATCCTTTTGTTTGGGGATGTGTCACAGGCTGTGCCACCATTTATTGCTCTTGAGCTGACTTTGGCCATTTCAAAATCAGCCCCATTGCTGTGGCTTTTGGGTCACATATAGGCCAGACTGGATTTTCTTCCCTAAAGGACATTAGTGAACCAGATGGGTGTTTACAACAATCAATAATGGTTTCATCATCATTAGACTTTTAATTCCAGATTTTTATTGAATTTAAATTTCACCATCTGCTATGGTGGGATTCGAACCCAGGTCCTCAAAGCGTTGCCCTGGGTGTCTGGATTGCTAGTGCAATACCACTGAACTACCACCTCTTGTACTCGATGCCCCTATTAATAAAGCCCAGGAGACTATATGCTTTATCAATAGAGGCATTGAGTACAAGGGCAAGGAGCTGATGTGAAAACCCAGGTTCAGCCTGAGCTGGGGAATTGTGTCCAGTTCCGGTGTTAGACTTTCGGATAAATGTGAAGACATTGGATAGAAGATGTAGAAAGATTCATGGATTGGATCCAGGAATGAGGAACTTCAGTTATGAGGATAGATTGGAGAAGTTGGGACTGTTTTCCTTGGAGAAGGGAAGCCTAGGAGGAGATTTGATTGAGGGGTGTGGGCAGAATGGGGAGGGAGAAACTGCTCCTATTGGTGGAAGGATCGAGAAGCAGAGGGCCCAGGTTGAAGGTAATTGGTGAAAATGGCAAAAGCAAAATAATGGGACCAGTCTCACAAACAGCCCAAGTGTGTGTTGTGTGTGTGTGTGTTGCGTGCATGTGTGTTGCGTGCTAATTACCTTGGGATTATTAAGTATTTCTAACGGGTGTGTGCAAAGTCACATGATGAGATCTGTGTCCAGTGATTTGAGTCTTTTCTCCAAACTCCACATAATCCTCCGAGTTATTGAATTCAACAATCAGCCATGATTAGGATGAATGGCAGAGAAGACTCGAAGGGCTGAATGGTCTACTGATGCTTCTAGTTTTCTAACTTACTCCCTCCCCTCCCCATCCCCTCCCCCACTCACTTCAGTTTATCTTGAACAATCCTTCTAAGTTTGAGAAAACACTGTTACAAGTGAGAGTCTGGAATTCAGTGTTTGAAATGGTGGTGGTGAGGAACTCACATATCATTAAGAAGTATTTAGATATTCACTTGTGCTGCTGTAACCTTCAGCCAAGTGCCGGAATGTGAGGTTAATGTAATTGGATCTTTATTAAGTGGCATGGACATGATGGGCCAAATGGCCTCCTTCTGTGCTATAAACATCAATGGATCTATGAGTTTCTCAAGTGTTTCAAACATTGATAGTGGGAGAGAAGTTTAATTCTCCCGTCACGTCCTCATTACATTCCGAATGTTATTTCCATTGATTAATATTCAGCTGAGTGGAGAAAAGCAGACAGTCTGGAAACAGGAAGCATCAGAATGTTAATGCTACATAAATATCATTGGTTACATTTATGCAATGAGACACTTTCTAATTATATATTCAATCTATATTTATAAAATGACAGCTTTCCTGCCTTTCTGATACTCCCTGCTTCTATTTCTAACTTTATAAGAGGTGAGATCAGCAAAGATATTTCTGTAAGCAGCGAGAGTTTTTTAGAAATGTGATTAATTCCGGGGTATTTGATTGTGGTACGAGGCTCTCGATATTCAGTTTGAGAATGAAGTGCCTCCAGATTATCCAATGGCTTCAGCGCTTCCCGATACTGAGGCTGGCAGGAACTGGAATGACCCTGTGTGTGATTGGCTGAGGCAGCAGTGAGATCAGAGAGCAATGGCAGGAATACAGAGCATCATCAGTGTTTATACAGAACGCTGTCAAATATTGACCAATAATGTCACCAAAACCAACTCAGAACAAGAGCAGGTCATTGAGCAAATTCACAAGGATCAAGAAAGGGAAGGAAGCCATTGCTGAAGATGTCTTTCAGAAGATTGGAACCACACAGTGGCTGATCCGTGAAGGAAGTTGGAGTTGATGCATTTGAGGAATATGAAAGGGAGGCTAGAGATGGAGCAGGGAAAAGCCTGGGAATTACAGGCCGCTGAGTCTAACGTCTGGAGTGGGTAAGTTGTTGGAAGGTATTCTGAGAGACAGGATCTACAGGCATTTAGAGACGCAAGGACTGATTAGGGACAGTCAGCATGGCTTTGTGAGTGGAAAATCATGGTTCACAAATTTAATTGAGTTTTTTGAAGGGGCAACCAAGAAGGTAGATGAGGGCAGTGCAGTTGGTGTTATCTACATGGACTTTAGCAAGGCCTTTGACAAGGTACCATATGGTAGGTTGCTGCATAAGGTTAAATCTCATGGGATCCAGGGTGAGGTATCTAAATGGATATAAAATTGGCTTCTTGACAGAAAACAGACAGATGGTTGTAGAGGGTTGTTTTTTCAAACTGGAGGCCTGTGACCAGCGGTGTGCCTCAGGGATCAGTGCTGGATCCACTGTTATTTGTGATTTATATTATTGATTTGAATGAGAATATAGGAGACATGGTTAGTAAGTTTGCAGATGATTGATGAAGGTAGGGCGGTGGATGTTGTCTACATGGACTTCAGTAAGGCCTTTGACAAGGTCCCTCATAGCAGATTGGTGTAGATCTGCATGGGATCAGAGGTGAGCTGGCAAGGTGGATACAAAACTGGCTTGGTCAAAGAAGACAGAGGGTAGCAGTGGAAGGGGGTGTTTCTGAATGGAGGGCTGTGACAAGTGGTGTTCCTCAGGGATCAGTGCTGGGACCTTTGCTGTTTGTAATATATATAAATGATTCAGAGGAAAATGTAACTGGATTGATTAGTAAGTTTGTCGACGTCACAAAGGTTGGTGGATTTGCGGTTAGCGACGAGGACCATCAGAGGATACAGCAGGATCAGTTGAGGACTTGGGCAGAGAAATGGCAGATGGAGTTTAATCCAGACAAATGTGAGGTATTGCATTTTGGAAGGTCTAATACAGATAGGAAATATACAGTAAATGGTAGAGCTCTTAGAAGTATTGATAGGCAGAGGGATCTGGGTGTACAGGTACACAGGTCACTGAAAGTAGCAATACAGGTGGAGAAGGTAGTCAAGAAGGCTTCTTTACAGTGTTGTTTGTTCAGAAAGGCATCGCGGGAGCGATCTCACTGTCTGAATCCAGCAGTTTCAACACAAGTCAAAAATCGACAGCAGGAAGAGAGCCACTGGATTATTAACCCAGCAACCCCCCTCCACACTCACACACACACACACACACACACATACACACACACACACACACACACACACACAGTGATTCTCCCATTCCGACGTGCTCATGTTGTGTGGGTCGGATCAAAAGATGGTCACATGCATCAATTTGCGGAATTTGCGATGTTCCCGATGCACGAGGATCTCCCACCCCCGGAAATCCGGCGGGGAGACCGGGTAAGCAATTTTAATCTACTTTTAATGTAATTATCAGGCCCAGGACTGAAGTCTCTGGACCCCATAGCACCTCCCACCCTGCCAGGGCCATTTCACTCCAGCTGGGTTTAGAATAATTCCCCATCTTCGGGGAACCAGCAGGAGAACAGTGCTGGAGTGAAGGGGGACAATCGGAGCCCCCCAGGGGAAAGGGCAGGGGGTGGGCTGGTGTCCCCTGGGCATGGGCACCCTGGCAATGCCAGCCTGTGCCCCCTGGCTCTGCCAAAGGGACAAAGTGCCCAGGCCCAGGGGAACCTCAGCATTGCCCACTGGAGAGGGGGCAGAGAATCATCACTGCTGGGAAGGGGGCCGGAGATTGGGATGCCCTGGGGTGGGGTGGGGTGGGGTCGGGGCTGGCCCAGGAATGGTCATGGGGGCTGTGACTGGGCTGTGGGGGAAGAGGCGGAGGACAGCATTGTGGGGGTCCCATCCGGGCCAGCAAACTGCAGGCTGACAGTTCAGGGCCACTGTGCATGTGCAGAGTTCCAAAAGGGTCAGACCCCGGTGTGAATAGGACAAGTTGGGCCGAAAGGCCAGTTTCCATGCTGTAAACCTCTAGGACTCTATTTCTATTGGTGTCCACCACAGCTCTGACAGACCTGGAAACACATTACCTGACCCAATCCCCTCGATAGCGATACCCAGATTTGTTAAAGCAGGAATAATTGTCAGAACCCCGCGGGGACTCTCTGTTTGACTTTGGGAAGTGGATGTTGGGCCAGCATTTATTACCCATCCCAAGTGTGGCCCGACCAATATCTTGTACAACTTCAATAAAATTTCCCAATTCCTATATTTAATGTTCTGATCAATGAAACCAAGCATGCTGAATGCCTCCTTCACCACTCTGTCCAGCTGTGACTCCACTTTCAAGGAGCTGTGAACATGTACCCCAAGATCTCTTTGTTCTGACTGTTGAGTAATTAGAGATATATCCACTTCCACCTCTTCAATGAATTGGAAATCCCCTTGTTTTGTTCCCTCTGATGGTATCCATGACAGTGTGCCTGATATTATGTGATACACCCTTGAACATACTCTGTCATGGAGTCATATCTCATCAATCTTAATCTGAACCATTGAATTGTGAACGGAATTTTCACAACTTCTTTCACATTCATTCATGTTACTATAGTCTATTTCAATTTTGAAACCAAAATGCCAAAACATAGACTGAGAAGGTTTTGCATGCCCACATTACTGCCAATGTTTCTTTTTCCAGCTTTTGTCCTATGGATGATTGCAACATGGAAGCATAACTGGTCTATGTTTGCTGTCTCTCTGCACTTGAAGTAAAACTGCCCCCAGATGAATTTGCTGCCTCGATGTTTAAAAACAGCGAGATTATGTTGCAGCTGTATAAGGTGCTGATGAGGCCACACCTGGAGTTACTGTGTACAGTTTTGTTCTCCTTACTTGAGAAAGGATATACTGGCACTGGAGGGGGTGCAGAGGAGATTCACTAGGGTGATTCCGGAGTTGAGAGGATTGGATTATGAGGAGAGACTGAGTGGACTGGGGCTATACTCATTGGAATTCAGAAGAATGAGAGATCTTATAGAAACATATAAGATTATGAAGGGAATAGATAAGATAGAAGCAGGGAAGTTGTTTCCACTGGTGGGTGAAACTAGAACTAGGGGGAATGGCCTCAAAATAAGGGGGAGCAGATTTAGGACTGAGTTGAGGAGGAACTTCTTCACACAAAGGGTTGTGAATCTGTGGAATTCCCTGCCCAGTGAAGCAGTTGAGGCTCCCTCATTGAATGTTTTTAGGACAAGGATAGATAAGTTTTTGAACAGTAAAGGAATTAAGGGTGATGGTGAGCGGGCGGGTAAGTGGAGCTGAGTTCACAAAGAGGTCAGCCGTGATCTTATTGAATGGTGGAGCAGGCTCGAGGGGCCGAATGGCCTATTCCTGCTCCTAGTTCTTATGTTCTTATTTTCAGTATTTCTGGGCCATAATGTGCTAAGATTTCAGAAAAAAATGTAATTTCTTTAAGCCTTTTGAAAGCATTTTGCTGTCTCTGTTCCAGAACCACTGTTAACTCTGTCTCAACAGATGCCTGAGTGACGCTTTGACCTCAGGTTAGCTGGTCAGTGATCCACAATGTCCTGGAGTATTGGATCAGAATGGAAGGTTGAAATGGCCGTATCCCTTAGCCCACACTCCGGTGCCTGTTCAGGTACACTGAATCTAGCATGGCCAATGCACCTAACCATCTTTCAGACCATGGGAGGAAACCAGAGCACCCAGAGGAAACCCACGCAGACACGGAGAGAACATGTGACTAGGGGATTTTCACAGTGACTTCATTGCAGTGTTAATGTAAGCCTACTTGTGACAATAATAAATAAACTTTAAATGATTGGATGGTTACCTGAGAACATATAAAGAGATATCAACACAAGCATGGAGTGGAGGGAGGAGATTTATACGTGAGATATTCCTCTCTGTAAATAAATTTATTCCACGTAAAACAACGTCTCTGCTTTCTTCCATTATTAACAGGATAGCAGGAATCCAACATTAGGTGGTTTAAATCAAGAAAACTTCTGGCACAGACTCTAACACAGAGTCCAATACATTGGCAACATTAACAGATTGGTCGAGTATAAACGATGTGTTGTATTGATTCCGATTAACATTTAAAGTAACCAAGGTAAACACTCAGAGAATATCTGCTGCCGGCCTTATTAACTCATGAGAATTGACTCTGATATTAAATAACCCAAAAAAATCTAAGGTGACATTCAGAGAATCAGATTTTTACACATTCACTTGCACAATTCCTCCCCCAGATCACTCATTAATCACTTGATAATTTCAGCATATTTTCAGCAGTTGGTTCTCCTTAGATGCTATTTATATTTATAATATATTTACTTCCATCAAGCAAGTTTGAACTTTGCTGATGTGAATCTGTTTCCTGTGTGACTCACAGAAATCCAGGACCTGCAAACCAATTGACCCGGGTTCTCAGTTGCTGCATCTCAAATGTAAGATCTGAATTGTGACAGACAAAACCTGGTCAGTGAGGCTGTTTCTCCCAAAAGAAACAAAACAGCGATGCAATAACAAAACCATTATCAACACTGCGTTGATTGATCTCCTGTGACAGTTTTACAGGCTGCCTTCTGGAACGTAAGATAAACTGCACCAGTTCCATTCCTTTGAGTTCATATTTCAATATAGATTCCAATTCATATTGCAACATTGTCGAGTGCAGACAACGCAAAATAATAACTCAACAGTGACCAGCGAACAAGATAATACAGGAGACAAAGTAAGCCCACAATAGCTGAGGATTTGGAATTATATTTAAGCAGCAGTTAATTACTTTCATTAAGATGATGGACAATGACTTCAATCAGAAGAAGTAGCAGTGTGGAAGGTGCTAAGGTGAAGTTAATGTTGTGTCGGGTCCTGGTCAGTCTGAACTCAGAATAACGCACACATACAGTACTTTATTCATGGGATGTGGCCATCACTGACTGGGCCAACATTTATTCTCCATCCCTAATTGCTCTTGGAGAGGTTTGTGAGGATATTTCAGAGGGCAGTTATGAGTCAACCCCATTGCTGTGGCTCTGGAGTCACAGGTAGGCCAGACCACATACAGATGGCAGATTTCCTTCCCTAAAGGTCATTAATGAACCAGATGGGTTTTTCCAACAATTGACAATAATTCCATGATCATCATGCATATTTAATCACGTGAAATTGCCACGACACCAATGCCTCCCCTTGTACACTCGGAGCAGCGGGCACACACAGCGCGCACATGCAGCGCACACTCGGAGTGCTGTGCATACACAGTGTACGCACTGTACAATACATATAACATAGATTGATTGAAAAGGAAACAAAATAAATGTATTTAGTTATTTATCAAAACAAAGGAATACAAGGATATGTAGGTAAGGATGAGGAGAGGTAGGAGGAGGTTGATGTGAAGCATTCACATTAGCACAGAGAAGATGAGCTGAATGTCCTGTTTCTATATTGTAAATACCAGGACGATGACCTGTCAATCTCTGGGCTACACGGGAGAATCTGGGTCTTACTGTATTTGTATCTGTGACATGGAAATGCTCACAAGTTTGAAAACACAGCTACAAGAATTCATCAAATTCTGGAGGATGTCTTTGGAAAAATCTTCAGCCTATATCTCCCAGTAGCCTTGGACCATCACTACATAAAAATAAATAGGCCAGTAACGAGAGTGAGATCCGCTGTCTCCAATAACGTAACCAGGAAGGACACACAATCAATCCAAGAGCTACAGAGAGAGAGAGATGGTGCTGAAGCTGATTACAATTACCCGACTGCTACCAATAATGTGATCTTTACACATGGAGAGAAATTACTAAAAGCCTAAGATTGTGCGACAAAGAATGGAAAAAAATAACCTTGAGAACATTTTTCATCTTTTGATTTGATTTATTATTGTCACATGTATTGGGGTGGCACACTGGTTAGCACTGCTGCCACACAGTGCCAGGGACCTGGGTTCAATCTCTGGCTTGGGTCACTGTCTGTGTGGAGTTTGCACATTCTCCTCGTGTCTGCGTGGGTTTTCTCTGGGTACTCTGGTTTCCTCCCATAGTCCAGAAGATGTGTTGGTTAGGGTGAATTGACCCAAACAGGTGCTGGAGTGCGGTGACTAGGAGAATTTTACAATAACTTTATTGCAGTGTTAACATAAGTTTATTTATTCGTTACAAGTAACCCACAAGATCTGGGTGTACAGGTACACAGATCACTGAAAGTGACAATGCAGGTGGAGAACATAGAACATAGAACATAGAACATTACAGCGCAGAACAGGCCCTTCGGCCCACGATGTTGCGCCAACCAGTTACAAAACAGTGACCCACTAACGTAAACCAATCCCTTTCCGTCCATAAACCTATCCACGGATCTCTTAAACGCCCCCAAACTAGGCGCATTTACAACTGCAAGGTAGTCAAGAAGGCATACGGCATGCTTGCCTTCATCAGCTGGGGTATTGAGTTTAAAAATTGGCAAGTTGTATTGACACTTTATAGAATCTTAGTTAGGTCACACTTGGAATATAGTGTTCAATTCTGGTCACCACACTACCAGAGGGATATGGAGGCTTTGGAGAGGGTACAGAAAAGATTTACCAGGATGTTACCTGGTATGGAGGGTATTAGCTATGAGGAGAGGTTGGAGAAACTTGGTTTGTTCTCACTGGAGCGACAGAGGTTGAGGGGAGACCTGATAGAAGTCTGCAAGATTATGAGAGACACGGACAGAGTGGATAGTCAGAAGCTTTTCCCAGGGTGGAAGAGTCAATTACTGGGGGGCACAGGTTTAAAGGAGATGTACGAGGCAGATTTTTTACACGGAGGGTAGTGGGTGCCTGGAACTCGTTGCCGGGGGAGGGAGTGGAAGCGGATACGATGGTGACTTTTAAGGGGCATCTTGACAAATCCATGAATAGGATGGGAATAGAGGGATATGGTCCCTGGAATGGTAGGGGGTTTTAATTCAGTCAGGCAGCACGGTCAGTGCAGGCTTGGAGGGGCCGAAGGGCCTGTTCCTGTGCTGGAATTTTCTTTGTACTTTGTTCTTTACTTTACAGTGAAAAGTATTGTTTGCTGCACGCTATAGAGACAAAGCATGCTGTTCATAGAGGAGGAAATGAGAGAAAGATCACCTTAACGTAAGGTCTGACAGCAGCAGGGAAGAAGCTGTTCTTGAGTCGGTCGGTACGTGACCTCAGACTTTGGTATCTTTTTCCCAACGAAAGAATGTGGAAGGGAGAATGTCCGGGATGCGTGGGGTCCTTAATTATACTGACTGCTTTGCCAAGGCAGCGGGAAGTGTAGACAGAGTCAACGGATGGGAGGCTGGTTTGTGTGATGGATTGGGCTACATTCACGACCTTTTGTCATGTCTTGTGGTCTTGGGCAGAGCAGGAGCCCAGACCAAGCTGTGATACAACCAGAAAGAATGCTTTCTATGGGGCATCTGTAAAAGTTGGTGAGACTCATAGCTGAGATACCAAATTACTTCAGTTTGGTAATAAAAGTGGCAGTCGATTTGCTTGGAGTTCTCACCCTCAAATTACATTTAAATTTTGGGAGTACGACTGATGGTTGAGGCTGGAATTGAGCTTCCACTAAATCCATGAACTCATTAAATGAGCCAAACTTTGGCTGTAAGACTGCAAATAATATTCCAGGTCTGAGTTCCACAAACACTGAGGAGAACTGCTTTGCATTTTGCCTCCTTCACTGTTTCGTTTGCTTGGGAATAATATTCAAGGTGCCCAATGTATCTTCTCTGTGGAGAAATCAACTAGTTTCCCAGGCTGACTGCGGGGATGGTGGGACTGATGTATGAGGAGAGGTTGACTACGTTAGGATTGTTTTTGCTGGAGTTCAGACGAATGAGGGGGGATCTCATAGAGACTTATAAAATTCTAACAGGACTGGACAGGGTAGATGCAGGGAGGATATTCCCAATGGTGGGGGAGTCCAGAACCAGGGGTCACAGTCTGAGGATTCATTTAGGAGGGAGGTGAGGAGAAATTTCTTCACCCAGAGAGTGGTGATTCTGTGGAATTCATTACACAGGAAGTAGTTGATGTCAAAACATCAAATGCATTCAAGAGGTGATCGGATATCGCACCTGGGGCAAATAGGATCAAAGGTTATGGGGGGAAAGCAGGATTAGGCTGCTGAGTTGGATGATCAGCCATGATCTTAATGAATGGTGGAGCAGGTTCAAAGGGCCAAATGGCCTCCTCCTGTTCCTATCTTCAACCTTTCTACGTTTTCTAGGCTGTTTGGCCCTTCGAGCCTGCTCTGCCAATCATTTTGATCATGGCTGTTTGTCAAATTCAATGACCTGATCTGACCTTCTCCCCATTTCCCTTTAGCCCCAAGGGCTTTATCTGATTTCTTCTTGTTCACCCACAGAGAGGCAGTCCGGTGAGAGCTTTCTTTTCAGATTCTGACTAAAACAGGATATTCACAGGTATCGGGCCAGAGGCAGTATCAGGATAATCTATCCTCATCGCCAGATGTAAAGATGCATTTTCTCAGACTTCATTAATGAACACAAATATTCTTATTAAGAATTGTCCAGCAACCACATTACTGTCGCTCACTCCCAAAATGTCTCTGTGCAGAGATTCTCTCACCATGGGGTAATTCCACACTGAGTCCCAATTGGCCACCAAGACTGCAAACTGTTGGACTTTAACCTGGTGTTGTGAGACTAATTACTGAGCCATCTCCAGTCCAACGCTGGCATCTCCTCAACATTTATCTCTTTACTGAGAGTAATCACCAAGCAGATACATACTGGATTTTACTGCCTTGCCTGAGTGAGGTTATAAAATATTAGCCACAATGTCAGGAATCCTACACTGCTGGAGTTGTGAAATGTGAAGCTGGGAAGTGATGGGGTGAACGGAACAAATACCAGCAGAGGTGGGAATTGCACAATCCATTGGAAAAGGCAGTGGGAAGCACCTACATATCGCTGAGGTTCAGAGTGATCAGTGAGCTGGACAGAACGCAGTGCGTGTGGGTTGGGGAGTGTGGTGGAGGGGGATGGAGGGTAGGGGTGAGGGTGGGGGGGGGGCGGTGAGGTGGGAGTGGGCATGAGGGTTGGGGGTGGGAGTGGGGAGATCGAGGGTGAAGCAGTTTTGGACATGTCAAGGCCTGTAGCAAATCACACAGAGACTCTTGTTCAGCTCACTGCAGTTCTCTGCCTACTTTCAGAATCCCCCAACCACAGCAGGAAGTCTCCATCCACAGAGAGAACCGACCATCGTTACCGTCTCCACCTCACACACACACAAACCAAACTAAACCTTCATATTCAACTCTCTCTGAATATTACACCCAAATCAAGCAAAGATCTTAACAAAAGCAATAACCTTGAACATTACAGGAAAGTACACGACTGCATTCAGCTGTTGCTAAACACACGTTGATTTAATGAACAGAATTAAAATGAGACTCTTGAGATCTAAGAAATTTAAACAATGTGGCTTATATGGTAAAATATTATTCCTAACAGATGCCACAAAGCAATATACTGCAAACAGCCCTGAAAATAAAAGCAAAATCCTGAGAATGCTGGAAATCTGAAATCACAACAGAAAATGTTGGAAAAACTCCACAGCTCCGGCAGCCAGGGGGTGGGGGTGGGGGTGGGGGGGGGCGGTTACTGCTCAAACTGCCATGTGATTCATGGTGGTGGGAGATGGCCCTTCACTTACATTTTTCAATTAATACAGAGTTCCAACCCAGCCAATTACCGCCCAGTCTACTCTCGATCATCAGTAAAGTGATGGAAGGGGTCATCGACAGTGTGATCCACCAGCACCTGCTCAGCAATAACCTGCTCAGTGACGCCCAGTTTGGGTTTTGCCAGAGGGTCACTCAGCTCCTGACCTCATCACAGCCTTGGTTCAAACATGGACAATAGAGCTGAATTCCAGAGGGGAGGTGGGAGTGACTGTCCTGAGGTCAAGGCTGCATTTGACCGAGTGTGGCATCAAGGAGCCCGGGCAAAACTGGAACCAATGAGAATCGGGGGGCAATCTCTCCGCTGGTTAGAGTCATACCTGGTATATAGGAAGATGGTTGTGGGGGGGGGTCGAACATCTCAGCTCCAGCACATAACTCCAGGATCTGGACAATATCCAGGTTTGGGCTGACAAGCGGCAAGTGACATTCATGCCACACAAATGCCAGGCAATGATTATCTCCAACAACAGAGAATCTAACCACCAGCCCCTGACATCCAGTGATTTTATCACCGTTAAAAATCAACATCCTTGGGGTTATTATTGACCAGAAATTGAACTAGCCATATAAACACAGTGGCTACAAGAGCAGGTCAGAGGCTGGGAATCCTGCAGAGATTAACTCACCTCCCGATTCCCCAAAGCCTGTCCATCACCTATAAGATATAAGTCAGGAGTGTGATGGAAAACTCCCCACTTCCTGGATGTGCGCAGCTCCAGCACCACCATCCAGGATGGAGCCACCTGATTGAATGGTATCCCATTCACAAACATTCAGTCTCTCCAATATCGGTACGCAGTAGTGTGTACAATCGAATAGAATCACTGCAGCAACTCCCCAAAACTCCTCTAACAACATCTTTCAAACCGTCACCGCTACCTCCTGGAAGGACAAGTGCAGCAGATATCTGGGAACACCACCACTGACAAGCTCCCCTCTGTAATAACTTCGACAGGCCCACAATGTGGACCTCTTAGAATACGAGCTCCCTGATTAAGGCAGTGATGGTCTGTCCAATCAGGGAGACCTATATGTGCACATAACGTGTACATTATAGTTACTGGCACCCTGGGTTTATATTCTGTACGGGGAGTACCTGTCTCAGTCTTGCTGAGTATGTAAATAAATCTTAAGTGAGGTGAAGGGACACCGGCCTCAGAAGAATTATTTCATCCTCCAAGCCAATCACCATCCTGACTTGGAAATATAGCGCTGTACCTTCCTATCTCTGGGTCAAAATCCTGGAACTCCCTCCCTAACAGCACTATAGGTGTACCTACACCACAGGGACTGCAGCGGATCAAGATGACAGCTCACCACTACCCCCTCAAGGGGAAATTCAGGATGGAGCGCAATACTCACATTCCATAAAAGAATATTAAAGTCACATGTCTGTACAGGAACTCAAAAGGTCCTCACACAAAAAGCAGTCCTTTAAATTACTGCAGCAGACACGCACTTACCAAAATCACCCGGCACTTGAAAAGAAACTTAAAGGAAACTTCATCTGGGAGCATAATGATGAGTTCCTATTGCCCCTTTCCCTCTTCAAGAGGTTCGCCTGAGAACACACACAGGAATTCATGGCCACAGCAATGTAGAGAACTGGGCTTGAAATTGAATTTCTTTAAATTATGTACTTCTGTGAAATAGAACATAGAACATTCCAGCACAGTACAGGCCCTTTGGCCCTCGATGTTGCGCCGACCAGTGGAACCAATCTAATGACCCTCTAACCTAAACTATTCCAATGTTGTCCATATGCCTATCCACTGACCATTTGAACGCCCTTAAAGTTGGTGAGTCCACAACTGCTGCAGGCAGGGCATTCCACACCCTTACTACCCTCTGAGTAAAGAACCTACCTCTGACATCCATCCTATAATTACCACCCCTTAATTTAAAGCTATGTCCCCTCGTGTTAGCCATCACCATCCGAGGTAAAAGGCTCTCACTGTCCACCCTATCTAACCCTCTGATCATCTTCTATGCCTCAATTAGGTCACCTCGTAACCTTCTTCTCTCCAATGAAAATAACCTCAGCCTTACCTCATTAGACCTTCTGATATATTTTGCACTGAATGGCTGCAAGTTTGATTTGGAAAACAACCAGAAAAGGACAAAAAAAAATCCTTTCCAGTGTCAAGTAATTACCAAACTGCGATGGCAGGAAACGGGGCAGCTTTAATCACACTCCCCAGTGAGACTGGGAGAAATCAGACTACTGGGGGAGATCAGAAATGAACAACAAGAGACATTGTCCACATTAACCAGAGGCAATTTATCAAACCCTTCCTCCTCGATATTGTATCTTTTAAAGAATTCTGTCAAAAGCTCTCCACATCACACAACACAGAAATAGCTGCAGCTACCCAGCTTAGCAGGTGAAAATATAGCCAACTGCGAGAGGGGGAGGATTCCACAGGTAACGTCATTCTGAGAGTGTCGGCAACGTCACTCGCTGTCAGCCCAGGGTGAGTGCTAACACTCTGGCCTTACAGCCAGAAGGTTCAAATCAACTCCAAGGATTAGGGGACATCATTTCCACTAACACTGCATTGTGGTACTGAGGGAGTGCTGCTTTGTCATCAGTACATGCCAACTTTCAGATGAGACACTAAACCGAGACCTCACCCAATGGCTGAGGTGAAGTTAGATGATCCCGTGGCATTATTTATAGGTGAACAGGGGAATTCTCCTGCATAACTCAAAATGCTTACAGAAGGAAGCCATTCAGCCCACCATATCTGTGCCAGCTTCTGTCCCACTTCCCCACCTTTTCCTCCCAGTGTTCATCCCTCTTGTCAAAGCTTCAGCTAACCCTGCCTCCACCACAATTTCATCCCATCAGGAGTTTGCTGTTGGGTTATGAATAGAAATTGGATTACACCATAACTGAGGGTCGGGAAATTGACCATCGCTAATTGTCTGTCTGTGGAGAAAAAGGAGAAATCAGATTTGTTTTAATTAAACATTCACCTGTTCATAAAACCAGCAAAATGGCTCAGAATCTCAGTGATTATTTGAGCTGCCACCTTCCGTTCCACCAACCTGTGTGAAGAAATGTTTCCTAACGTACTCCTGAACCGCCTGCCTCTAACTTTAAGGTTATGTCCCCAACTACACACCCACAAGACCATCAGAAATAAGAACAGGAGTAGGCCATTTGGCCCCTCGAGCCTGCTCTGCCATCCAATAGGATCATCACTGATCCGACATTCCTCACATCCACTTTCCTTCCCTTTCCCCATAACCCCCGACTGATCAAAAATCAACCTATCTCAGTCTTAAAAATACACAAGGGCTCTGCTCCAACAGCTCTCTGTGGCAAGGAGTTCCCAAGACTCTCAACCCTCAGAGAAGAAATTCTTCCTCATCTCTGTTGTAAATTGGTGTCCCTTTATTCTGAGGCTCTGCTCTCTGGTCCTAGACTTCCCCATCAAGGGAAATATCCTCTCAGCGTTGACCCTGTCAAACCCCTTCAGAATCTGCTATGTTTCAACGAGATCACCTCACATTCTTCTAAACTCCAACGAGTAGAGTCTCAACCTGCTTAGCTTTTCCTCAGAAGACAATCCCTCCATCCCGGGGATCCATCCTAGTGAACCTTCTCTGAACTGCCTCCAAACAAATAATATTTTTCCTTAAATAAAAGGAACCAAAACTGCTCACAGTGCTCCAGATGTGGCCTCACCAGTGCCTTGTACAGCTGCAGTAAGACTTCCCGCCTCTTATACTTCAACTCCCTTGAAATAAGGGCCAACATTCCATTAGCCTTCCTTTATTTTTATTCATTCATGGGAAATGGGCGTTACTGGCTGGCTAGAATGTATTCTCCATCCCTAGTTGCCCTTGAAGGGCAATTGAGAGTCAACCACATTTCTGAGAGTCTGAGGCCACATGTAGGTCAGACTGGGTAAGGGCAGCAGATTTCCTTCCCTAAAGGATATTAGTCAACCAGATGGGTTTTTCCAACGACAGACAATGGTTTCATGATCATTAGATTTTGAATTCCAGATTTTTTTTATTAAATTCAAATTCCACCATCCACCTTAGAGAGATTGGAACTCAGGTCTCCAGAACATTAGCTGAATTTCTGGATTAATAGTGTAGCGATAATTCCATTAGGCCATTGCTTCCTGGTGATCTGCTGTTCCTGCATGCCAGCTTTCTGTGTTTTGTGCACAAGTACCCCTCAAGTCCCTTTGTGTTGCGACTTTCTGCAGTTTTTCTCCATTTAAATAATACTGCTCTTTTCTTCTCTCCCTTCCAAAATGAATAATTTCACATTTTCCCACATTATATTCTATTTGCCAATGTTACCTATCGACGTCTGTCTAAACTGCATCACTCTTGCAACTTACCTTTCTGTCTATTTTGTGCCATCTGCAAACTTGGTGATAAATATTCACTTCCTTCCTCCAAATCAGTTAGTAAGCAGTTGCAATCCCTGCACTGATCCCTGTGAAACCCCACTGCTTACAAGTCACCAAACTGAAAACCAACCCCTTATCCCCACTCACTGTTTCCTACCCATTGGTCAATTCTCTCTCTGTGCCAATATACACCTCCAACACCATGGCCTTTTGTTTTGTGACTTAACCTTTTGGGGCCCACCTTATCGAATGCTTTCTGGAAGTCCAAATACAATTCAGTCGGAGTAGAGAAGGAGGTAGAAGGGGGGGAGGGGTCGCATTATTAGTCAAGGACTGTATCACAGTGTCAGAGAGGAAGTTTGATGAGGACTTGTCTGTTGAGGTAGTATAGGCTGAGATTAGAAATAGGAGAGGAGAGGTCACCCTGTTGGGAGTCTTTTATAGACCTCCTAAAAGTTCTAGAGAGGTTGAGGAAAGGATTGCGGAGACGATCGTGGATAAGAGCGAAAATAATAGGGTAATTGTTATGGGGGACTTTAACTTTACTAATATTGATTGGAATAGCTATAGCTCTAGCTCGTTAGAGGGGTCAGTTTTTGCAGGAAGGTTTTTTGACTCAGTATGTAGATAGACCAACTAGAGGTGAGGCTATATTGGATTTGGTGCTGGGAAATGAGCCAGACCAGGTGCTAGACTTGGAAGTTGGTGTGCATTTCGGTGATAGTGACCACAATTCGGTTACGTTCACCTTAGTGATGGAAAGGGATAGGCATGAACCTTGGGTCAGTAGTTTTAGCTGGGGGAAGGGTAATTATGAGGCTATTAGGAGAGAATTAAGAAGCATAGGTTGGACTAGGAGACTACAGGGTCTGGGAACGTCCGAAATGTGGAGCTTTTTCAAGGAGCAGCTACTACGAGTCCTTGATATGTATGTCCCTGTCAGGCAAGGGGGAAATGGTCAAGCTAGGGAACCATGGTGCACTAAAAAAGTTGTTTCGCTGGTTAAAAGGAAAAAGGAGGCTTATGTCCGGATGAGACTTGAGGGCTCAGGTAGTGCACTAGAGAGCTTTAGATTGGCTAGGAGGGAGTTAAAGAGCGAGTTAAGAAGGGCTAAAAGAGAACACGAGAAGACTTTGGCTGATAGGATTAAGGAGAATCCTAAGGCGTTCTATAGATATGTTAAGAACAGAAGATTGGTTAGGGCAAGATTAGGGCAAGTTAGAGATAGCAGTGGGAAGTTATGTGTGGAACCGGAAGAGATTGGAGAGGCATTGAACCAATATTTCTCTTCGGTATTCACGCAGGGAGACGTAAATGTAGCTGTGGAGAGCACTGGGTTTCAGGGTTGTAAACTAGACAGTATTGCAGTTGATAAGGAGGATGTGCTAGATATTCTTGAGGGTTTGAAAATAGATAAGTCCCCTGGGCCGGACGGGATTTACCCTAGGATTCTCTGGGAGGCAAGAGAGGCGATTGCAGAGCCTCTGGCTCTGATCTTCAGGTCGTCGTTGGTCACAGGTATAGTGCCAGAAGATTGGAGGATAGCGAATGTTGTCCCATTGTTTAAGAAGGGGATCAGAGACTTCCCCGGGAATTATAGACCGGTGAGTCTCACTTCTGTTGTGGGCAAAGTTTTAGAAAAAATTATTCAGGATAGGATTTATAGTTATTTAGAGAGTAGTGTATTGATTGGAGATAGTCAGCACGGTTTTGTGAAGGGTAGGTCGTGCCTTACTAACCTTATTGAGTTTTTTGAGAAAGTGACCAAAGAGGTGGATGGGGGTAAGGCAGTTGACGTATATATGGACTTTAGTAAGGCGTTTGATAAGGTTCACCATGGAAGGCTTCTGCAGAAAATGCAGATGTATGGGATTGAGGGTGATTTAGGAAATTGGATCAGGAATTGGCTGGCAGATAGGAGACAGAGGGTGGTGGTTGATGGTAAGTATTCGTCATGGAGTTCGGTTGCAAGTGGTGTGCCTCAGGGATCTGTTTTGGGGCCACTGCTGTTTGTAATTTTTATAAATGATCTGGATGAGGGTATAGTTGGGTGGATTAGTAAATTTGCTGATGACACCAAAGTCGGAGGAGTGTAGATAGTGAAGAGGGGTGTCATAGTTTACAGAGAGACTTGGACAAGTTGCAGAGCTGGGCCGAGAGGTGGCGGATGGAGATTAATGCGGAAAAGTGTGAGGTAATTCACTTTGGCAGGAATAACAGATGTGTCGAGTATAGGGCTAACGGTCAGACTCTGAATAGTGTTGATGAACAGAGGGATCTAGGTGTATGTGTACATAGATCCCTGAAAGTTGGGAATCAAGTAGATAAGGTAGTTAGGAAGGCATACGGTGTCTTGGCGTTTATTGGTAGGGGGATTGAATTTAGGAGCCGCAACATCATGTTGCAACTGTACAAAACTCTGGTGCGTCTGCACTTGGAGTATTGTGTGCAGTTCTGGTCCCCACATTATAGGAAGGATGTAGAGGCATTGGAGAGGGTGCAGAGGAGGTTTACCAGGATGTTGCCTGGTATGGAGGGGAGGTCCTATGAGGAGAGACTGAGGGATTTGGGGTTGTTTTCGTTAGAAAGAAGGCGGCTACGAGGGGACCTTATTGAAACATATAAGATGATTAGAGGTTTAGATAGGGTGGACAGTGATAGCCTTTTTCCTCGGATGGAGAAAGCTAGCACGAGGGGGCATAGCTTTAAATTAAGGGGTGGTAGTTATAGGACGGATGTCAGGGGTAGGTTCTTTACCCAGAGGGTGGTGAGGGATTGGAATGCCCTGCCTGCTGCAGTTGTAAATGCGCCTAGTTTGGGGGCATTTAAGAGATCCGTGGATAGGTTTATGGATGGAAAGGGTTTGGTTTAGGTTAGAGGGTCATTGCTGTTTTAACTGGTCGGCGCAACATCGTGGGCCGAAGGGCCTGTTCTGCGCTGTAATGTTCTATGTTCTAACACATCTACCGGTTCCCCTTTATCCATTCTGGTTAAGGCTTCTTCAAAAATCTCTAATAAATTAGTCAGACACGATTTCCCTCCCATGAATCTGTGCTGACTCTGCATGATTTGTTTGCGATTTTCCAAATGATTCATTCCAACATTTAGTCTACACGGGGCTCTAGTTATAGAGAGACAGGGTGAAACACACGATTCAGCCTATATGAGTTAGTCTACAGGGTCTATATGATTTAGTCTATACAGCTCTAGTTATAAAGGCAGGGTGAAATGAGATGATTTGGTCTGTGAGAGTCAGTCTATACAATCTATACGATCTAGTCTACACGGCTGTAGTTATAGAGGTGGGGGGAATGAGATGATTTGTACACTGTAGCCAATAGAAGTGGTGAATTTGAGCTGTTTCCAATAGAAAGTGGGAATGGGAGACTGAGGGCTAAAGGCTGGAGAATTTGTGTTTGTTGGAACAGTGACACCACAGCTTCTGGGGTTTGGTTCTTCTGGACATAGTTCAACATCACTTCAGAAACAAAGGAGAAAGGCATTGCCTGTGCTGGCAATATCAAAACTTCATGGGATCTTGAGAAATGTCCATTGCTCTCTTCACTGCTTCTTAAGTTACATGTGAAACCTTGCTCAATATATTCTACTCGAATCATCAAAACTAGTTACTCGTACCTTGCAGCTCAAACACAACTGAGGACCCCAGTGTTAGGGATTAAGAATTTGGACCTTCCAGTTATTTTTAATTAGGAGGGTTTTACATCTCAAAACCCTAAAGCTTACAACACAGAGACAGAGCAAACACTAGAAGCATCGGACATTTCTGGGAATACTTTCCTCTCACATTTCCGATTTAGTATTCCAATTATTTGCAATATTTGCCAAATTGGTGACCGTACTCAGATCTGAATCAGAGGGGCAGCTGGTACAACATCTTTGAGCATTTGCTGACACTGCGTGAGTCATGTCCACCTCCTCAGAGTTCCTGATGTCAGTCACTGTTCAGACAGAAATCGCCGATTGAAGATATTGCTTACACAAAGAAACTGCAGAGACACAGAACAAGCTGAAAAAACTGGCTGGGAACTCCAAACCGGGGAGAGGAGTGCAGCAAATAATAAATCCAGCATGGGGAAGAATTCAATATCCGACACAGTGAATGAAATGGGCAGCTAACATGTTTAATGACCGGTGTCAGCTAGAATAGAGACTGAGGGAAATCTGTGAGCGACGATAGGGCTTCAAGAAATCAGCAGAAATAGAACATAGAACATTCCAGCGCAGTACAGGCCCTTCGGCCCTCGATGTTGCACCGACCAGTGGAACCAATCTAATGACCCTCTAACCTAAACTATTCCAATGTTATCCATATGCCTATCCACTGACCATTTGAACGCCCTTAAAGTCGGCGAGTCCACAACTGCTGCAGGCAGGGCATTCCACGACCTTACTACCCTCTGAGTAAAGAACCTACCCCTGACATCCGTCCTATAATTACCACCCCTTAATTTAAAGCTATGTCCCCTCGTGTTAGCCATCACCATCCGAGGAAAAAGGCTCTCACTGTCCACCCTATCTAATCCTCTCATCATCTTGTATGCCTCAATTAGGTCACCTCGTAACCTTCTTCTCTCTAACGAAAATAACCTCAAGTCCCTCAGCCTTTCCTCATAAGACTTTCCCACCATACCAGGCAACATCCTGGTAAACCTCCTCTGCACCCTTTCCAATGTCTCCACATCTTTCTTATAATGCGGCGACCAGAACTGTACGCAATACTCCAAGTGCAGCCGCACCAGAGTTTTGTACAGTTGTAACATGACCTCACGGCTCCGAAACTCAATCCCTCTACCAATAAAAGCTAACACACCGTACGCCTTCTTAACAACCTTATCAACCTGGGTGCCAACTTTCAGGGATCTATGCACATGGACACTGAGAAATGGACAAACTCAGGGGAAGAGCAAATCTTGTGGCATTTCCATTTTTGGTGGTAAAGTTTTAAAGCGAAGTTAAAGTTTATTAGTCAGAAGTCACTTACATTAACACTGCAATGAAGTTACTATGAAAATCTCCTAATTGCCTGCTCAGGTACACTGAGGGAGAATTTAGCATGGCCAATGCACCCTAACCAACATGTCTTTCAGACTGGGAGGAAACCCACACAGACACGGGGAGAACATCAGACTCCACACAGACAGTGACCCCAGCCGGGAATCTAACCCTGGTCCCTGGCACTGGGAGGCAGCAATGCTAACCCACCGTGCCACCCTTGATATTGATGAGGGTACCAGGTGGTATTGATTTTAGACCTGTTCTTCTTTCAGTCATTCCCCACATGACCTTTGACATTAATCTGCATCAAGGACAGACGCCCTCCCTCTGCTTCCCAACCACTCAGCAGTTGGCAGTTCACGAGAATCAACTGAGACGGGCTGTCGGACATTAATCCCTGTCTTTCTGACTCAGAGGCAGGGGGACTGTCAGCTGAGCTAAACTGGCAGGGCTCTGGCATTGACATTAAACACGTTTCACTGAAATACTTTATCACACACCTAACGGCTTTTCATAAGATGCAGAACATTAATTTTATTTAACACTCATTCAGAAAGAGATTGCTTTGCTCTGATATTCTATCAGTATCGTCCACAATATCCAAAAGAGGTTAAGTGATTGCTCAGAAAGCCAGGGCCTTCAATGTTTTTATTAACAGAGCGGAACAAACTCCTGTTCTTGAAATCTTTTTGCATATCAAGATGGAAGATTGTGTTCAGTCCTCGGCATCATTCTTCCAGAAGGATCTGAAGGCGTGGAGGAGTTTTGCAATCAAGGATGTCTTAAACACTTGAGCATAGTTTTGAAGTGTAGTCATTTAGTTCTTTGAGAAAGTGACCAAAGAGGTGGATAGGGGTAAGGCAGTTGACGTGGTATATATGGATTTTAGTAAGGCGTTTGATAAGGTTCACCATGGTAGGCTTCTGCAGAAAATGCAGATGTATGGGATTGGGGGTGATCTAGGGAATTGGATCAGGAATTGGCTAGCAGATAGGAGGCAGAGGGTGGTGGTTGATGGTGAATATTCGTCATGGAGTTCGGTTACGAGCGGTGTGCCTCAGGGATCTGTTTTGGGGCCACTGCTGTTTGTAATTTTTATAAATGATCTGGATGAGGGTATAGTTGGGTGGATTAGTAAGTTTGCTGATGACACCAAAGTCGGAGGTGTGGTAGATTGTGAGGAAGGGTGTCATAGTTTGCAGGGTGACTTAGACAGGTTGCAGAGCTGGGCCGAGAGGTGGCGGATGGAGTTTAATGCAGAGAAATGTGAGGTAATTCACTTTGGTAGGAATAACAGATGTGTTGAGTATAGGGTTAACGGGAGGACTTTGAATAGTGTGGATGAACAGAGGGATCTAGGTGTATGTGTACATAGATCCCTGAAGGTTGGGAATCAAGTAGATAAGGTTGTTAAGAAGGCATACGGTGTCTTGGCGTTTATTGGTAGGGGGATTGAATTTAGGAGTCGCAGCGTCATGATGCAACTGTACAAAACTCTGGTGCGGCCGCACTTGGAGTATTGTGTGCAGTTCTGGTCCCCACATTACAGGAAGGATGTGGAGGCTTTGGAGAGGGTGCAGAGGAGGTTTACCAGGATGTTGCCTGGTATGGAGGGGAGGTCCTATGAGGAGAGGCTGAGGGATTTGGGGTTGTTTTCGCTGGAAAGAAGGAGGCTAAGAGGGGACCTTATTGAAACATATAAGATGATTAGAGGTTTAGATAGGGTGGATAGTGATAGCCTTTTTCCTCGGATGGAGAATGCTAGCACGAGGGGGCATGGCTTTAAATTAAGGGGTGGTAGTTATAGGACGGATGTCAGGGGTAGGTTCTTTACCCAGAGGGTGGTGAGGGATTGGAATGCCCTGCCTGCTGCAGTTGTAAATGCGCCTAGTTTGGGGGCGTTTAAGAGATCTATGGATAGGTTTATGGACGAAAAGGGATTGGTTTAGATTAGTGGGTCAGTGTTTTTTTTAAAAAAAACTGGTCGGCGCAACATCGTGGGCCGAAGGGCCTGTTCTGCGCTGTAATGTTCAATGTTCTATGTTCTATTATAATAACATCACATCTCTGACCGTGTAGCCTCTCCACTGGAGTGTTTGCCTCTATTTCTGAGCTCAAACCCTGGAATGAGCTTAAACCCGGAATGTCGGAGGAGGATTTCTAACTGAGCCACAGCTGGGAGTTCTAATTGAGTAAATATGGAGGAACTGCTTCCAATCGTGGGAGAGTCACTAATCACAGAACACAGATTCAAGATAATCCACAAAGAACAAGAGGGAAGGTGAGGAGAAAGTATCGACGCAGCGAGTTATTGTGATTGGGGAGGTGCTGCCTGAGAGGGCGGTTCAAACAGATTCAATAATAAAACTTTCAAAAGGGAATTGGATAAATACTGGAAAAGGAGCAATGTGTAAATGTAACGGGGAACGAGGAGAGTGGGATTAATGAGACAGATTTTATAAACAGCCAGTGAGGTGAACAATCTGATTCTGCATTGTAGAGATGTTTTCTGACATTGTGGAGTTTTGTGTCTGCTCTGAACTCCACTGTCCAGTTTTAATGTTGATTTCATTTGGAAAATGGTTTTAGAACAAAGAATAAAGAAAATTCCAGCACAGGAACAGGCCCTTCAGCCCTCCAAGCCTGAACCGACCATGCTGCCTGACTTAACAAAAACTCCCTACCCTTCCGGGGACCATATCCCTCTATTCCCATCCTATTCATGGATTTGTCAAGATGCCCCTTAAAACTCACTATCGTATCTGCTTCCATTCCCTCCCCCGGCAGTGAGTTCCAGGCACTCACCGCCCTCAATTTACAATCACCTGTCGAAGTAAACCTTTAATATGAGAAAAAAATCTTTCCCTACTGGCACAGGCTTGGAGGGCCGAAGGGCCTGTTCCTGGGCTGTCCTGTTCTTCAATAGTCATCAGCATGCCTACAAAAGGATCTAATAAAGTGGGTGCATCAGCCCATCTCCAGCAAAACTGCTAACCTCAGGAACCTCTGTAACCAGAGGGGGATGACTCCTTTATTGCTTCCTTGGCAATTGATCATCATCTTCACTTCCAGACCTACAATAGGATGAATATTGAGTGCTGTGGAGTTCCACCAAACTGGCCAATCCATTTTGCACACTTTCACACTCACTGAGTCACACTCACAGTGAGATCGTGCGGATTCAAATCTCCAAAGACATGAGCAAAAGAGTTGGGGCAATGAGAGAACAGCACGGAGGGAGGCCATTCAGTCCACGGAGTCTGTGCTGACTCTCGCAGAAGGAATTTCAGTAATCTTCACTCATAATTTCCTGAAATTTATTCTCCTCCAAGTATTCATCCAATTCCCCTTTGTGGACAATGAATCTCCACCAGCAGACCGATTGGGATTTGGAATAATCTGTCACGGTATAAAATGATTTTCCTTGTGTCACTGATGAAACTTTTGCCAAATACCTCAGTGTCCATTAGTATTGGCCCGTCAGCTATTAGAGGCAGCGTCAATCCATTCACTCCTTCCAAATTTTAGATTTTAATGGCATTACAGAGAGAAAAAGGCCACATGGAATTGGGATTGAGAATCAGCCATGATCATATCAAATGATGGGGTAGTTTTGAGAGGCCGAATGGCCTATTTATGCTCCTAGTTTCCATGTTTGTAATCACCTCATGATATTAAACACTGCTGTCAGTAATCAAACCACGCATCGCAGAGATAAAATACCCCACAACATTATTCTGAATGCGAGGAGGAAAGTTTTCTCCACATCCCTGAACAATATTTATCCCCCATCCAGCACCTAAAATGGATATTCTGGTTATCACATTGTTGTTTGTGGGATCTTGCTGTGCAAATTGGCTGCTGCATTTCCAATATCATAATACTGACTCCACAACAAACGTATTACATTGGCTGCAAAGCACTCTGGGATGTCCTGAGGTCATGGAAGGTGCTATATAAATGCAACTTCTTTTTCTTTTTCAATATGAAGATTTGTCTATGAACAGACAATGGAAACGGGGACGTCTTGGGATCCTGTGTTGTCTGGAGATACTGAGAGTTTGTTTGATAATTCTTACCAGTGTCCATTGGAGCTGATGTAACAGGCTCTGCTTGTTGAGCCGAGCACCTGGTATCTGAATGTTTTATTACTTGCACACTGCTGGGAGATTAGGGCTGGTCAGTAAATCACTCTCCATTTCTCAACAGCAGAAGTTTGGTTCTGCTCGCATTTATCTGCAACGAGCGAGCGATCTAACTAACATAAGAACATAAGAAATAGGAGCAGGAGTAGGCCATCTAGCCCTTCGAGCCTGCCCCGCCATTCAATAAGATCATGGCTGATCTGTCGTGGCTCAGTTCCACTTTCCCGCCCTCTCCCCATAACCCTTAATCCCCTCTCTTATCAAAAACCCATCAACCCGCGTCTTAAAAATATTTAGCGAGGCAGCCTCCACCACTTCAACGGGCAGAGAATTCCAGAGATTCACCACCCTTTGAGTGAAGAAGTTCCTCCTCAACTCCGTTCTAAACCCCCCCCCAATCTTGAGGCTGTGCCCCCTAGTCCTACTATCCTTTCTGAGCGGGAAGAGCCTCTCCACCTCTATCCTATCCATCCCATTCATCATCTTATACGTCTCAATGAGATCTCCCCTCATTCTTCTAAACTCTAACGAGTACAAGCCTAGTTTATTCAGCCTCTCCTCATAGCTCAACCCCCTCAACTCCGGTATCAGCCTAGTAAACCTCCTCTACACTCCCTCCAAGGCCAAAACGTCATGGCAAATCCCCCAGTCAGGTTATTACCAGGAAAACAGACCCAGGCGTTACCATGGCCACTGCCTCCGTACCAATGGAAGGAAGATGCCATCACCTGATGGTTTTGCAATAATCCCACTACAAGTAAAAACTTAGCAAATCTCATGAATCTCCCCACTCTCTCAGCTGGTCCAGAACTCACCAGAGGCTCTGCTACTGCATGTACACGCCACTCTGACCCTCACCCCTCCAACTCCACTCAGCTCATTTAGAACTGAGCCACGACAGATCAGCCATGATCTTATTGAATGGCGGGGCAGGCTCGAAGGGCTAGATGGCCTACTCCTGCCCCTATTTCTTATGTTCTTATGTCTAGTCAAGATTTAATTCCCAGCCGATATCAAAACAGAGATTATCTGCTCACCATCTCGTTGCCACGTGCGGGAACTTGCTTTGTGCCATTGGCTGCTGCATTTTTTGACACTGATCACACGTTAATACCTCATTGGCTGTAATGTTTCCTTCACTCCGTTGTGCTCAGTGTAACTCCAATCGGTGCAGAGGTTTTGCCACGAATCCCACTGATTCCAGTTTCGCCCGGATTCATTTGTGTCATGCTCAGTTTAATGCTGTTTTTATTCAGTTTGGGTTTCGCCACTCAGCTCCTGACCTCATTTCAAAAACGGACAAAACAGTTGAACCGAAGAGGGGAGGTGAGTGAGACGATCCTTGGCATCAAGGCAGCGTGATGTCTTACACCCAACAGCAAAGCCAATGTCCTTCTCTCCATCATTAGGTCAGATGTGGGGATTCTTGATGACTGCACAAATATTCAGTGCCATTCGCAACGGTTCAGATACTGAAACAATCCATGTTCAAATGCAGCAAGACGTGGACAACACATTAGCTCGAGCTAACAAGTAACATAAATATCAGGCAATGACCATCTCCAACCAGAGGAGATCTAACAATCATCCCCGACATTCAATACCATCACTAAAACCTTTTTAGGCGTTACCATGGCATTGCTAATATGCCCCTCTCTGCACGTCCCCACAGCTCCTCATGCCCTCTATGCCAAGCTATGGCACCCCCATACACATGGCATGAATACGTGTAAAAGAAATTTTTTTTAAAAAAGTAATTCATTGATGACTTTCCACTATTTTTTAAAAATGTCATTTCACTACAGAACAATAAGAGTATTAATCATCCAGAACCTTTAAATTATCAGTAACAGAAACTGTAAGCCCTTTAAACCAATTAGCTTGTGTAAATCAACATTGTGAAATTGACAGCAGAGATCAGAAAGCCAGAACTGTCAATCGGCAATGTTTCTCCTGGGGTGCAGCTGTATCAATAAGAATAATGGATGCTCTAAAGTTCCCAACTTTATGGTCACTCTCTGTGGCAGGCAAAACCAGGATTTTTTCCAAATCCCGTGATTTTCATCATGGATGAAGATTCAGGCCTATCTCCGTAGAATGAAGAGTATTTAATTGCCAGAAAATGGACAGAAAACAACAAAAGGTCATGAAACAGATTTGGTGAATTGTAAAAACAAAAAGGACCAATTTCATTGGAAAGGGTGAAACCTGGGATTTGTTGATCAGTGTCTGCACTGCAGTCCAGGAAAACGGCCAATAGAAACTCACCGAGTGGAAGATCTTCGCAGTGAGATTCAAGCCAGGAATCTCCTCCTTTGATGTGATTTATGTTGAACTGAATGTTGTTGCTTTTCACACCCACTGGGCCTTTCCCCTGGCCTATGGAGGAGGAGGGGGGGGGGAGCTGCTCTCTTTAATTGGACAGGACTCCAGGACGTAGCTTTTTAATTGGTCAACTGCCAGATAATAATGACCAATGTTCCACACCAGCCACATCCAGGACCCTGAGCTGGAACTGAGACGGTGGGATCACAATCCTCCCAGGAAAATGCAGCCCAGAAACTGGGAAGATTGCATTACAGTTTCCTTATCAGCATGAGTTCAGGCACAGGGTCTGAGGGCCAGCGGGAGAGTATCTAAGGGACAGACAGGACCACACTTTAACTTCACATCAATAGATAAAGAATCTCCTTCAGTATTGCACTGGGAACATCACAACAGTTCAGGACTCCACTTCCTGGAGTAGACCTAAAACCAACAACCTTCAGACTCAAGAAGGGACTGTGTTACCATGGAAACTCAAGAAGTGAGTATATTACCATATCTGGCACGGAGGTAGAAAACCACAAATTTTATCAAACTGTCAAATTTTAAATCATCAGAATTTCTAAATTTGGAAGGTGTGATTGAGAGAGGAGCGAGAGTGTTAATCTGCACCTTAGTGCAAAACTCTAGATTGGCATCTTTGGAGTTTCTGAGTTGGTGGGGGCGGGGGGAGCGGTCTGCCTTACAATCCTAAAAATGTTTAAATAGAATGATAATTCAGTTAATAAAAACTGAGCCAGAATAAATCCATCAGTGGCATTGTTGCATTGTCTGTCTGTCAAACTGTCCAATCTTACATTATTTTTGCAATTGTTTCCTGATGATTTGTTTAGTTCTGTTCACTGAGTTTGTGTTGGAATTCTGAGCAAGGGGGTTCTGTACCCTTGGTGATGGGTGCACTGTTTAAAATCAGAGCTGCTCTTCCAGCCCTTATTGAACACTGGCTTTCCTTACCCTGATGGTGTGTGTGATCCTGTTAACATGTTCATCTTGATGATGTTCACCATTCAATTTGCAGGAACAAACCTGCAGTAACTTCTTTAAATTTGATTTTTAGTTGCAGAATTCTTAGGATTCCACAACTTTGGAATTAAAAATCAAAATCACCAAAGCAAAAAAAAGTGTTGGACACGAGTTGTTGCAAAGCGATTTGAAAATATTTCACTAAAAGGAGATGCTTACAGTGCAGTTAGGATTTATATTTTTACTGTAACTCATCCACTTCACTCATAAAATGTGAGAATCTGTTTGTCATGTTCAGATTCTTCAAACAAATGCAGAAGTAAAATATTTCCTCATATTCAGATCCCGATTAAACTTTCAATCACATGTTTTGTGATTTCAGTTCAGATTCATTTTGATATTAGATGTTCCAGAGTTTACCATGTGACAGATAATGGGAATCAAAGGGAGTGGGAATGATTCAGGAATGTTTAGTGATGTCTGCTGCTTTCTGTTAGATTCCTGGGGTCTTGCTTTTTCACTAATTTATGCAGTTTTCTGTCCAAGGTGTCTACAACCACCATTAATTAGGAATTAAAATCGAGGAAGAAACTAGAGATTTCTGAATGAATGAACTAAAGAGAGACTCCCACCTGGAACGAGTTTGTATTGCTCAGACACTCTTTCCTAACAAAATCACTAATGTGTGCAACATGGAGCTGGGTGGAAGAGTTAATTTATTCTGAATCTTTCGAGACACAAACGTAATCGCAGGTGGTCATGGAATGGTGCTTTTACAGTCAGGACACATTAAGATACTATGAGGGTTTGAGGAGTTGTTGTTACACCTTTACTATTGCCTGATGACGTATCTGTGTTGTGATACAGGTGTACAGGCTGCACGAATATTATGAAATGTGATGGGCTTCTGCCAATCTAAACTTTTAACATAGACCCATGCGGTTAATGTGTGCAGCAAGTTCTGTGCAGGATCTGTATGGCTATCCCTCTTCACTATCTCATCAATCAGTCCCTAACTGAGGGGAGGAGACGTGTGTATTGTGTATGGATTGTGGTGGGTAGGTCACACTCAGGCTTCCTGTTCCAGAGAAACTTTACGATGCACTGCCCATTTATTATCGATTAATTCTGGAACCAGGTGGACAAATCCCTGAAGGTTTATCACATGATCTCCAACCCCTGACCACCCCCAAACCAGTAAATGAGAAAATAAATGTCTGCAGAGATCTTTTTAAAAGGAACAGGTTTTTGTGCTGTAATTTTTTTTAAAGATTGTTTGCAGTTGTATCTTGGAGATTATAGACTTTAATTCTTGCAAACTCTAGAACGGAAGTCTGACTCCTGTGGAAAACTTCAGAGAGAGATCGGCACTTCAAATCTAATCTTTGGATTTTTGAAGCAGTTTCCTCTGGAAAAGTTATGGGCAGCTTTTAGACAAATAAACTGGGAAGATTACTGTTTTTATCCAGAGAGGAGGGAGTGGGGGAGGGAGGAAAGGGGGGACTGAAGTTTGTGATGCCCGGCCAGTTAGCATCAGGAGCGAGAGCAGTGACAGACACTCTGCAGCCTGGGGGTCACAGGCAGCTGTCAGGGTTCTGGGTGTGGCCCCACGGGACATTGCATTGACCGTTGTCCGCGCGCGAGGTCACCACATTCCGCTGATTCCCATCCGCTAGTTTTTTTTCTTGCCAGTCTGACTGAAACAATTCACGTGTAAAGCAAAGGCGAGTGAAGTGTGTGCTGATCGCTCACAACATTGAGTGTGAAAGCCGGGCACTCCCTCTGTGTCCAATGTGTCAATATTAATTCTGTCTTTACCATTCAAAGTTGATGAGAGTTCCATTAATATAGAAATGAAACATTTTCTATAACTCGTTATGAAATATTCAGTGTTTATTAAATGTATTTAACCTTATTCATGGGGTCATGGTTAGTGATCTTGCCGCTCAGTGCGACGAAGGAGGGTCACACACTCGCCCAGATTACCCACCTCGTCTCTAAAGCGAAGCTTAAAGGAGCAATTAAACTGAGATTTGAGAGTGACAGTGTGTGCGGGTGACTGGGAGACGATCATTATTTACAGCAGGTTCTCAGGATATCCTTGCTGGGGTAGAGTGCTGTGCATTGCTGATTATGGGGAGAAAATGCAATGTTGTTCTTCTAGATTTCTGAATTCACCTTCTTGGACACAGCATGGGTGATGTTCCTGAAGATGGTGGAGCTATGGAGGAAGACCTGTTTGAGTTTTGCATCTTCAGGAGACAGGACACTGGGGGAATGTGCCGAGTTACAGCTGGGAACATTTGAAAACATCTGAAATCCATTTCAGTCAACAACTCCTTTCATCTCCACCAATTGCAACTGATGAAGAAATGTGGGTCTGATTGTAGGAAGAATTCCAAACCATTTAATCTGTTGCCAGCTCGATGCACGCAGTAATCTCCCTGATACTTTTTTGTGGAAAGTATGTACAGTTTCTCCAAAAAAACAAGGGAGGCCAGTATTTATTGCCCTTGAGAAGGAGGTGGTGAGCTGCCTTCTTGAACACATTGCATGTGGTGTAGGTACACCCACAGTGCTGTTAGGGAGGGAGTTCCAGGATTTTGACCCAGCGACAGTGAAGGAACGGCGATGTATTTCCAAGGCAGAATGTGAGCGAGTTGGAGAAGAGCCTCCAGGTGGTGGCGTTCCCAGGTATCTGCTGCCCTGCTCCTTCGAGATGGGAGAGGCCGTGGGTTTGGGAGGTGCTGTCGAAGGCAGCTTGGTGAGTTACTGCAGTGCATCTTACACATGGTGTTAGGGTTAGGGTTAGGGTAGCACAGCTGTCACTGGAGAGAGAGAGAGAGAGAGAGAATGTTTAAAGGTGGAGAGAGGGAATGTTTCACTGAGATGGGAGGAGAAAAACAGCGATCCTTTCTGATCCTGAACATTATCCAATCACTCCTGTTGCAAAGTTTTCATCCATATGGATGATGTGGTCACAGGCTGCCTCATCTGATTGGAGACATTCCCGGAGATCACGTGTCACACTGACTATACATTATTGTGAATATTATTTACTGTGTAATGATGCTCCGTTGCTGATGGAGTATTTTTTACTTTCATGCAGCAACAATGGAGCTGGAACGTCACAGGCAGGAAATTCCTCAACGAGAAACTCAGTTTGGAGGAGGAAAGCACTGGGGGGGGGGTTCGCCGTGCCTGGGGGAGTGGGCACCACACCCGGGAGGGGAGGCAGGGATACTGCGCCAGGAGAGGGATGTCCCACCTGATGTCAAATCTTTCCTCATAATCCCCTCATCCTGGGAATCCGTTGAGTGAACATTTGCTGATTGCTTCTGTTGCTATTATATCCTTTCTTATATAAAAAGGAGACCAAAAAACTGAACACAGTATTCCAAATGTGGTCTCACTAATACCCCATACAGCTGCAGCAAACACATTCCTTCTTCTATGTCCCAATTCCTGTCACAATAAAAAACATCATCCCATTTGCTTTTCTAATCACTTGCTGTGCCTGCACACTAACTCTGTGATTCACAAAGTGGGACAGGGTGAAATCTCTCTCTGTTTGAATCAGGTGCTGCCTTTCTTATTCTTCCTGTCAAAGTGGACAGATTCTCCATATTCCGCTCCATTCTGCACTGTATCGGTCCTCAAACCTCACACAGAATAACAACATGAGCCAGGCAGTGGAGTACAGTCCGGGTTTCTGTTCAGCTCCCATGAGGAACAGGTTAACAAACCAATGCTACTTAGAAAGAAGTGTAAACAAAACCTGTCGAGCCCAGGAATTCCACCCCATTGAAACAAAATGGCTCCAAGTGGGATTGAACTGATTATCTGAGATACAGAGAACACCAGGGAACCGTTTGTTTTGTCCCACTGCTCAGTGAGATAAGATGCTGTTCCAAGTGGGACATTAATTCCAAAGACAATTAGACAATCCATTCAAATAAAAGTCTGGGGAAGGGAGGGTTCGTCACCTGGGGTCAAATCAGGAAAGTTGGAAATCAATCAAAAGCAGCATCAACTTGTAACGCCCAATGGGTGCTTACATCGGAATCAGCCTTTACTCTAAAGGTCAATGATTCAAAGCCTGGGTTACACCAGGTTCATCAATCTTAGAGCAACACAACAGAACAACTGGGGATTCACTCCAAGTCTCCCTCCACATCACCCAGGGTGGGATAAATATTCCAATTCCATTACAGGGTTAAACTCCTGACATCTCACACTTTAGAAAAGTGTCATCATTGCCAGAACTGCTTCCATTCCCAGCTTCTGTCAGAATAAACGGCAATGGACCAATTCCCTCCTGAGACCCAGCTCTCTCACCCTGTGGCTTCAAATCCCTTTCAAAAATACCTCAGCACATCCCCCAGGCTGACATTTCAGTGCAGTACAGAGGGAGTGCTGCTTTGTCACAGGTGCCTTCTCTGAACTGAGGTAATAAACCCTGCCTGTCCTCCCAATGGATAGTGACCAGTAGTTATCAGCTAACATCTTTCAAACGGGTTTTTTGATTATTATCTCACTGTGTGTGGAATCTTCCTGTATGCAAATTAGTTGCCACATTTCTTACAGTAACTTCACTTTATTGGATGCAAGTGTTTTTGGACATTGTGAAAGGGTCTATTTAAATGTAAATCTTCCTTAATGTGGGAACAATTAGGAGAACGTGGCTACACCTACCCCAACCTTAGGGAAAGTTCAACATCTCAAAGCATGAGGTTAAAACTGCAGGATAAGTTACACAGAGAGCTTTGCTACTGGACAGCGATGATGACCATGTTCCAAGGTGTTATTCTTCACACGCAGCCAGTCTTCATTCTGTAAGTGATCCACTTTCGAGTGTTAAAGGAACTCTGGTTGTTTCATTAGACAGTAAGTAGTTTCACAACACCAGGTTAATGTCCAATGGATTTATTTGGAACCATGAGCTTTCAGAGCGCTGCTCCGACAATCAGGTTCCAAAAGCTCATGATTCCAAATAAACCTGTTGGATTTTAACCTGATGTTGTGAGACTTCTTACTGTCCCCACCCCAGTCCAACGCCAGCATCTCCACATCATCTTTAGACAGTGCAAGTGCACATCTCTGTTTCAAAATAAACTCACCAATTATTTGACAGCCAGAAGTCAAAAGAAAACATCTCCAAATGATGCTTACACACAAGGCAATCATTTGTGTTTGGTATTGCAGTGACTGAGTTGCCAAGTGTTTCACAAAATAACTCTGGGTCAGCGTTAGCCTGGAAGCTGCTTTGATACAGACACATGGCACACTGGTCAATGTGAACACTCTGAGTACAGTGTGAATGGGGAGTCAATGGCACAATGATATTGTTGTTGGACTAGTAATCCAGAGACACAGGATAACACCCTGGGGACCTGGGTTCAAATCCAACCCTGGCAGATGGTGAAATCTGAATGCAATAAAAGAAATCTGGAATTAAGAATCTACTGGTGACCATGAAACCATTGTCAGAAAAACTAGTTCACTAGTGTCCTTTAGGGAAGGAAATCTGTCGTTCTTACTTCATCTGCCCTACATGTGACCTATACAATGTGGTTGATTCTTAAGTTCCCCAGCAAATCACTGAGTTCCAGGACAATTAGGGATGAGCAACAAATACTGACCCAGCCAGAGACACCCACATCCCATAAACACATTTAAAAAACTGTCTCGATACAGAATGGGAAAGGTCCATATATGGCCAGGCCTACAGGCTGTTAGGATAAGCCCTTATTTACATATTTGTGGTCAGTCAGGGTGTGCTAGTATGATGGTTATATTACTTGACTAGTTAACCAGAGGATAGATTTTTAATCCAGTATTGTAACCATCATGGCAGGTGGAGGAATTTAAATTAAATAAATCTGGAATAACAGTTAGTCTCAGAAACGGTTTACTGATGCCCTTCAGGGAAGAAAACCTTCAGTCTTTACCCAGTCTGGGCTACATCTGACTCCAGAAATATGGCCAACTCTTTACTGCCTTTTGAAATGGCTGAGTGAAGCACTGAGTTTGGTCTGGGCTCCTGCTCTGCCCAAGACTGCAAGGAACTACAAAATGTCATGAATGTAGCCCAGTCCATCACACAAACCAGCCTCCCATCCACTGACTCTGTCTACACTTCCCGCTGCCTCAGCAAAGCAGCCGGTATAATTAAGGACCCCACACACCCCGGACATTCTCCCTTCCACCTTCTTCCGTCAGGATGAAGATACAAAAATCTGAGGTTACATACCAACCAACTCAAGAGCAGCTCCTTCCCTGCTGCTGTTTTGAATGGACCTACCTCACATTAAGCTGATCTTTCTCTACACCCTCGCTATAACTGTAATACGACATTCTGCAGTCTCTCCTTTCCTTCTCTATGAATGGTATGCTTTGTTTGTATAGCATGCAAGAAACAATACTTTTCACTGTATGCTAATACATGCGGCAATAATAAATAAATCAGTTATTCAAGAAGGCAACTCACTCCCACTTTCTCCAGAGCAAATAGCAATGAAGCCAAAGACACCCACAGCCCATAAAAGATTTTAAAAATCTCCGTGGACAGATTCTGAAATCTTCCAATTCTGGAGGAGGCCATTCAGCCCAGCTAGGCCAGTATCTCGCGAGAGCAGCCAATGGGAGAGCAGTTTTCTGCGCCATTTTGAGAATGAAATTTCCAGCATGGAGAGCATTTTGTTTGAAAGGACCCTCATTGGCTGCTTTGGGACGTCCTGAGATTGTGAAACACGTTATAGCTGCTGAACAGAAACACGTGAATATTGTGGGCCGAAGGGCCTGTTTGTGCTGTAGTGTTCTATCCCATCATCATAAACAGGACAAACCTTCAGTCAGGAGGCAGTCAGAGCGTGCCTGGGGGTTTCCTGCTTCAGATTATTAATTAACGTGGACAGTTGGATCAGACAGGTACAACCTGTCACCAAACAGAGACTCAGCAAATCTCAATCCCACTGGAACAGATCTAATCGGGAATGTTCGGTATTTTCATAGTGCCAGTGTTGTTCTTCATCCACTTTCTAACTTCACTGGACAGCATCCGTATCCAGCTAAATCCGTATCCAGCTAAATCCATATCTAACACATTCCCAATTTACTTGGTGATGGCAGTTTGAGCACATTTCTGGTCATTGTTTGAATCAGGCAAACACAATCCAAACTGTTTAATTTATCACCTTTGGAGAGGGAAACAGGGTTAAATTTTGAGTAAATTCTGAAGAGCAATAGGGCAGGTTTTCAAACCCTTGATGGAAGCCAATGGAATTCTGTCGGAGCGGCGCATCCCCACAGTGGATCCCGTGTGATGGAGCCTTGGTATAGAATCCCTACAATGCCAAAGGAGGCCATTTGGCCCATTGAGTCTGCACTGACTCTCTGGAAGAGCATCTTATCCACGCCTTCAGTTACAAAGACCTCTCGGAGTCCAACTCAATCGCTTACCAATATCAGTGTGGATATAGAAGGGGCAATTGTGTCAGTTAGTGACAACTGAGGCTAATGTAACTTAACTTCAACCAATGCTGCCACAGGAGGGATAGAAATCACAGAGTTATTTTTCTGTAAATATTGATTGCCATCGATTTTATCTCAAAGCGGAAGCCAGTTTTATATCTCATCCCGGTGAAGCCAATGGGAACAAAGCTCAGGAGTGGCCTAAAGCAATCTGCCAACATGATCAATCATCCTCCACAAAGTCTCTGTCTCAGTTGTGACACATTGTTGGTGAGCGTGTGTAATCTGAGTCACAGAATTCACCATGTGGCCCATGAGTTAATTGATGAGATATATAGCACAGAAACAGGCCATTCAGCCCCACCACTCCATACTGGCATTTAAACCTCTCTATTTCCCAGTCAAGCCTCTTCTCACCTTTCCTCGTTACTCTAATCCTTTACTCCTGTTCCCCCACACATGCTTGTCTAGTTTTACCTGTATTTATACTATTGGCTTGAATCACTCCCTATGGGAGTGAGCTCCATGATCCTTCAGTGAAGAAGTTTCTTCTCGATTCCCTATTGGATTTCTTGGGGATGATCTCTTATATTGGTGACCTCTTGTCACACTCTTCCCCACAAGAGGAAATTTCCTGACTGTATCCACTCGATTGGAACCTTTCCCAGGCCAAGATCTTCACCAGAACAGAGAATGTCTCCACCGTGGTGAAAACAGCAAAATGCCTGAGGTCCCGTCCCCCAATACGGTACCCCCCATTTTTGTGGAGGCAGGGATGGGGATAGAGTGCACGTTTCACATGGGGACAGTTTACAGAGACAGCTGGCTATTTAAATTCACATCAGACTTTGATAGAGCAGGAATGTAAAACCCAAAATAGTCCAGGTCAGAGCTGGTCTGAACTCTGGATTCATTTGGAAAGTGAAAGTGTCACTTTGGATATGGTTCTGGGACACCTTTGTAGGCCACCTTTCTGGGGTAGGCCAAGGGACCTATTGGAATTGATAAAAGTAGACATGACTATACAAAAAAGTACATAATTCAGACCTGTCAAATTCAACCATCAGGACAGTCAGAAACACCTGTTAAAGGGACTTGTCAAAGGGAATTATCAAACTGTCAATTCATTGAACAGCCGTACCCTTTAATCCTTTGGAAAAGGTATCTGGTGTGATAAAATAAATTATTGCTTGCTATTTCACTTTGCCTGTTGATATCTACAGTATGTAGTAGTGCTGAATGACTGTTTTTGCAACCATTCATTATCACAGCAGGGTACCTGCCATTTCACAGTTTGGTTGACAGCTACAAAACTAAACACATTTCTCCTGAACTTCCTGTTGGTGTTAGTGACTAGTTTATATTTACAACTCCTAATTCTGGTCTCCTTCATAAATGGAAACTTCTTCTCAATGTCTACCCCAGAGAAACCTTTCCAAATTTGAGAGTCCTCTATTAGGTCAGCCTTCGACTTTCTCCTTTCTTGATTAAAGAACCAGTTTGCTCAATTTTTTTGATATTTTTAACCTCTCAGTTCCGACACTATTGTTGTTTTGCAGCTTTTCCAGTGGGTCTGAATGGTTTTTATAACGTGGAGTACAGAGTGTGCACCGTAACGCAAGTGCGGTCAAATCAATATCTATAAACAGCACAAGTAAAGCCAGCTTTTTGTCAATGAAATGTAGCCTTTCCCCCCGGTGAGGTGGTTTCTTCTCACTGGTTTGTTGAGTTCTCTGGCAGGTTTATAGAATTTTTTTTAACAACTGTCAAATTGAAGGTGGAAGCTTCAGCAGGCAGATTAACAGACTGCAAAAGACAACAGATACCCTGCTGCTTTACTGAGGCAATCGATTCTACTCAAATACTTCCATCTCTGGATTAAAAGGTATTGCTCCAAATCTGACCTGATAGATCTCTTGGCCCTTCTCAACCTAACTCCAGCAGCGACTGGTCAATCTAACCTGAAAGTAGAAGGTTGCCTGTAAATTATTCTTAACCAAAGGCATCTTTCTTCAAACAAACTCTGTGCTGCATCTCGTGTCACAAAATAACGATGCATTGATTTGAAGCCACATAGAAACACAGAAGATAAGAACAGGAGGAGGCCATTCAGCCCTTCGAGTCTGCTCCGCCATTCATTAAGATCACGGCAGATCATCCAACTCAACAGCCTAAACCTGCTTCTTCCTCCATAACCTTTGACCCCATTCGCCCCAAGTGCTATGTCCAAACGCCTCTTGAATACATTCAATGTTTTGAAGAGAGCAGCTACAACCCGAACCTCCGCAGCACCGTGTTAATTCAATATCATTACAATTACGCACTCTTCCTTGAGGTTTTCCCTGCCTGTTTAATACGCTGTAACTACAAAGCTAAAAAAATCTTTATTGTGAGCTTCCAGCTCACTGAGGAGGCGTCAGACAAATCCACATCCAACAACCTGCTCTGGAAACTCTGCTCACATTTCGATGGCTGTGACAGATTCCACCACCACAGCTGAGACAGTCAACAATATTTTAGAACAAAATATCAATTCACTCAATCTTAACAGATCTGTACCTGTGCCAAAAAACTAACCAAGCCTCCTTGGGCTGTGTCTTATCTGTGTGCCACATTTCACTGGAATCTGTCCATTAGTCTTGGAGATATATTAATTCTAAAGAGATGAAGAAACAAGGATGGAAACATTACCTCCCCTCATCCTCCATGGCAGATAAATGTCTGGAAGGCTGAGGGAAGGCCGTCTCCCAAGCCCCTCTGTTACTCTCTATTTCTCTGACCCTGGTTTCTAATGGACGCCAGCCCCCACCCTGCCCCCCATATTATCCCACTATAGGCAGTTGGCTAGGCACTGGAATTATCTCCCTCAGAGGGGGGCAACCTGCAGCCTGGGGTGGGGGGGGGGGGGGTCACATGTGGCCCACAGTTCTGAGTTCGGCCCCACGGGACACCGTGTTGACCAGTGTCCAGGTTCAGGGTCACCACATTCCACTGATTCCCGCCTGTGTGGTTTTTTTTCCTGCCGGTCTGACTGAAGTAAGAACATAAGAACATAAGAAATAGGAGCAGGAGTAGGCCATCTAGCCCTTCGAGCCTGCCCCGCCATTCAATAAGATCATGGCTGATCTGTTGTGGCTCAGTTCCACTTTCCCGCCCTCTCCCCATAACCCTTAATCCCCTCTCTTATCAAGAACCCATCAACCCGCTTCTTAAAAATATTTAGCGAGGCAGCCTCCACCACTTCAACGGGCAGAGAATTCCAGAGATTCACCACCCTTTGAGTGAAGAAGTTCCTCCTCAACTCCGTTCTAAACCGCCTCCCCTTTATCTTGAGGCTGTGCCCCCTAGTCCTACTGTCTTCTTTGAGCGGGAAGAGTCTCTCCACCTCTATCCTATCCATCCCATTCATCATCTTATACGTCTCAATGAGATCTCCCCTCATTCTTCTAAACTCTAACGAGTACAAGCCTAGTTTATTCAGCCTCTCCTCATAGCTCAATCCCCTCAACTCCGGTATCAGCCTAGTAAACCTCCTCTGCACTCCCTCCAGGGCCAAAATATCCTTGCGCAGGTGCGGCGCCCAAAACTGCACACAGTACTCCAGCTGCTGCCTCACCAATGCCCTATACAGCTGCAGCAAGACCTCCCTACTTTTATATTCAATCCCCCTCGCTATGAAGGCCAGCATCCCATTCGCCTTCCTGACCACCTGCTGCACCTGCAAGCTGGGTTTTTGCGACTCATGCACAAGGACCCCTAGGTCCCTCTGCACCGTCGCCTGCTGCAGTTTTTCGCCACGTAAGTAATAGTCCTTCCTACCATTCTTCCTACCAAAGTGGACCACCTCACACTTGCCAACATTAAATTCCATTTGCCATTTCCTGGCCCATTCGCCCAGCCTATCTAGATCCTTCTGCAGACTCTCCACACCCTCCGCACAATTTGCCTTTCCCCCAATCTTGGTGTCATCAGCAAATTTCGACACCCTGCACTCGGTTCCCTCCTCCAGATCATCTATATAAATGGTAAATAGCTGAGGCCCCAGCACCGACCCCTGGGGCACCCCACTAGTCACCAACCGCCAATCCGAATAGCACCCATTGACCCCCACTCTCTGCCTCCTATTTGACAACCAATCCTCTATCCACGCTAACACCCTACCCTCAACTCCATGTCCCCTGACCTTCTGCAATAACCTCTTGTGAGGTACCTTGTCAAACGCCTTCTGAAAATCCAGAGATTCACACATAGAGAAAGCGCGAGTGAAATGTGTGCTGATCGCTCACAACGTTGACTGAGAGAGTCGTGCCCTCCCTCTGTGTCCAAAACACACTGATTCTGTTTCTAACCACTGGAAGTTGATGACAGTTCCATTAATATATAAATAAGCATTTTCTATAACTTGTTGTGAAATATTCGGCAGGTATTAAGAGTATTTAATCTTATCTGCGGAGTCACAGCGAGTGATTAAACCCAATTTCAATCTTGTGGCTCACGGAGATGAAGGAGTGTCACTCCTATGGCCAATCACTCAACCCCCAGGCTGCCCTTCACCTCTCTCCCCTCCTTCAGATCCCTCCCTCTCTGACCTCGTTATTGGTCACTGCTTCGATGCATCACTCCACCCATTCAGATTCCTCTTCCATTATAACGTCCAGGACTTTCCACTACGTTGATGGTTCTATACAAACGTCAGTTGTTGTTATTGGTTCTAAACTGTCTCCGACTCAGACTGGATGATATTTAACCCTTTGAACCCATTACCAGATTGTCAGAATTGATCAGATCAGAACTCACTCAGGTTCAGAAACCTCATCTGGTGTCTCACTTCCTGTGTTTCTTTTGGAGAGATAAATGACGGATGAATAATGTTTGGTGAGAACCTCAATCATTTCTGGAATATAATATCTCATTGTTTCCACAGAATGTCAGATTAATCCAGGCCGAGGCCTCAGACAGAATGTCCAGTAATAACAAAGCACGTTGTGACTTTAACAACTAACAACATCAACAAGTTGCATTTATATAGCACCTTTATTGCAGTCAGTCAAACATCCCACAATGCTTCACCAGCCTGTGAATCAGACAAAGAACAAACACCAAGTGTCAGCACAAGGAGATATTAGGATGAGTCCCCAAAGGAGTAAATTTTAATTAACAACTTAAAGAAGGAAAGGGAGACGGAGAGGTTTAGAGAGAAGATTCCAGAAGGTAAGGGCCAGGCAGCTGAAAGCACAGCTGTCGGCGCTGAGACTAAGAAACGGTGAAGATGCCAGAATGGGAGGTGATTGTGGGACTGGACCGAGTGCAGCAAAACCATGGAGAGATTTTAAAACAAGGAAAACCAGGGACCTGGTTTCGATTCCGGCCTCGGGTGACTGTGTGGAGTTTGCTTGTTTATAGAAATATCCACAGTGCAGAGGGAGGCCATTTGGCCCATCAAGCCTGAACTGACTCTCTGTCAGAAAATCTTACCCAAGCCCTTTCTCTATCCCCGTAACCTCAGACATTTACCATGGCCAAGCGACTTAGCCTACACATCTTTAGAGTGTGGGAGGAAACCAGAGCACCCAGAGGAAACCCACGCAGACACGGGGAGAATGTGTAAACTCCACACAGACAGTGACTCAAGGCTGGAATTGAACCCAGGTCCCTGGCACTGTGAACAATTGTTGGGGAACACTTCCACAGTCAAGGGCATTGAACCTCCAACCTTCGGATAAGCATTCTCTAAGGCAGCCTTTAAGTCACATGACAACACAGAATCACCAAGCAGAGACTGATAGCCAAGTTCCGCATACATGAGGATGGCCTCAACTGGGATCTTGGGTTCATGTCACACTGTCTGTAACCCCCACGACTTGCCTGAGCGTGGAACATCTCACTGTCTGGAGATAATACACATCTCTTTAAACTGTGCTGAACCCTCTCTCCATTCACATTGTCTGTACCTGTAAAAACTCAATTATCTGTGAAGACTTGCATTCCAACCATTATCTTGCAGTTGAGCCTGTGTCTATATATGCCCAGTTTGTGAAACAAATCCTGCACTCACCTGATGAAGGGGCAGTGCTCTGAAAGCTCGTGCTACTAAATTAACCTGTTGGACTTTAACTGGCGTTGCGAAACTTCTTACTGTGCCCATCCCAGTCCATCGCTGGCATCTTCACATCCTAGCCACCTTTGAGTTATTCACACAGCATCCTTTAGCTAACTCACGCAGCACTTCCAAAAACTCCCATCTCCTTACACGGCAAACAGAAAAACTGACCCCCTTCCCAGCAGGATTTGCTTTTTCTCCGTCTTGTGGCACAGTAGTTAGCACTGCTGCTTAACAAAGACAGGGACCTGAGTTCGATTCCCAGATTGGATCATTGTCTGTATGTTCTCCCCTTGTCTGTGTGGGTTTCCTTCAGGTGCTCCGGTTTCTTCCCACACTCCAAAGATGTGCAGGTTAGATGGATTATCCGTGGTAAATGTGTGGGGTTACAGGAATAGGGCAGGAAAGAGGGGCCTGGCTCAGAGAGTCAGTGCAGAGTCTGGGCCAAACAGCTTCCTTCTGCAGTGTAGGGATTCTTTGGTCTCTGAATTCACAAGAATTCTCTCTGTTCCTCTTTCTTTCCCTGTCTATATCTGTGCACTGACTGATTGCCTACATCCTATCACTGCTCTGTTTCTAGCTCTTTGTGAGGGCAACTTCCTTTTCTGTCTGATCACACATCTTCTGTCTTATTTTCCTTCCTGTAGATACTGCTTCCAAGTCAAGGGTCACCATGTCTCCTTACTTGAGAAAGGATATCCTGGCACTGGAGGGGGTGCAGAGGAGATTCACTAGGGTGATTCCAGAGTTGAGGAGGTTGGCTTATGAGGAGAGATTGAGTAGACTGGGACTATACTCATTGGAATTCAGAAAAATGAGGGGAGATCTTATAGAAACATTTAAGATTATGAAGGGAATCGATAAGATAGAAGCAGGAAAGTTGTTTCCACTGGTGGGTGAAACTAGAACGAGGGGGCATAGCCTCAAAATAAGGGGGAGCAGATTTAGGATTGAGTTGAGGAGGAACTTCTTCACACAAAGGGTTGTGAATCTGTGGAATTCCCTGCCCAGTTGAGGCTCCGTCATTGAATGTTTTATGACAAGGATAGATACATTTTTGAACAGTAAAGGAATTAAGGGTTATGGTGAGTGGGCGGGTAAGTGGAGCTGAGTCCATGAAAAGATCAGCCGTGATCTTATTGAATGGTGGAGCAGGCTCGAGGGGCCAGATGGCCGACTCCTGCTCCGTGTTCTTATGTCACCTTTGTCAGTATTACTTATTATCCATTGATTCCTTTACAATTAATACAAACTCTAACAAAATATCTTTAAACATTTTGAAAGATAATTATGTTTCACAGAAATTACATCGTTTTTCTTACTGCAATGCCTCCGGATCAAAAGGACATCAAACTTTATTTAACGTCTCAACGGTTTCTCAAGATATTTCACAAAGACCAGATTCCTTTCTGATTTGCAGCACTGCTGTTATCCATACCACCATAACACTGGGTATAATCACCAAGACAGACTGCTGTATTCTGGTTTCCTCTTGGAATATACAGAGAAGAGAGTAAAAGTGCACGTGCGCACTTGGAGGTTTTCCCACACTGAATGTCTGTGATACAGTAACCAAAACAAGACCCCTGCAAAAATAGCCAGCTTTTGCAGGAATATCTCAAAACTCTCTCTCTGACTGTGGAAGAGCCAATTACACCCAGTGTTGTGGTGGTTTCGATAACAGCCGCACCACAAATCAGCAGCTGGAAAACAAACTGAAATCTCTCTACCAAACAACAGAATCCCTGAATCAAAGAGTCAACTATTCACCTGCAGAAATCAACTAGACTGGAATCAATGTGCATCAGCCACACACACCAGCTACTCCTTGCAACTCATCAACTTCAGGGGAAGGCCAAGGAAGGATTCTGGAGAAGTGTCGGAAGATTAGAAAACGGCTAATGTTACACCGCTGTTTAAAAAAGGTAGCAGACAAATGACAGGGAATTATAGGCCGGTTAGTTGAACGTCTGTGGTTGGAAAAATGCTAGAATCCGTCATCAAAGAAGAAATAGCGAGGCATCTTGAGAAGAATGGTTTGATCGAGCAGACACAGCACGGGTGCTATTCTGTTAATGGGTGCTATTCTGGTTGGCGGTTGGTGACTAGTGGAGTGCCGCAGGGATCGGTGCTGGGGCCTCAACTGTTTACCATTTATATAGATGATCTGGAGGAGGGGGCTGAGTGTAGGGTGACAAAATTTGCTGATGACACGAAGATGAGTGGAAAAGCAAATTGTGTGGAGGGTGTGGAAAGTCTGCAGAGAGATCTGGATAGGCTGAGTGGGCGAGGACCTGGTAGATAGAGTATAATGTTAGCAAGTGTGAGGTTATCCACTTTGGCAGAAGTAATAGTAGGAGGGATTATTATTTAAAGGGTGAAAAGCTGCAGCATGCTACGGTGCAGAGGGACCTGGGGGTCCTTGTGCACGAATCGCAGAAACCCAGTCTGCAGGTGCAGCAGGTGATCAAGAAGGTGAATGGGATGTTGGCCTTTATAGCGAGGGGGATAGAATATAAAAGCAGGGAGGTCTTGCTGCAACTGTACAGGGTACTGGTGAGGCTGCAGTTGGAGAACCGTGTGCAGTTTTGGTCGCCGCACTTGCGCAAGGATATATTGGCCTTGGAAGGAGTGCAGAGGAGGTTCACTAGGCTGATACCGGAGATGACGGGGTTAGCCTATGAAGAGAGATTGAATAGACTGGGTCTGTCCTTGTTGGAGGTTAGAAGGATGAGGGGGGGATCTTATAGAGACATATAAGATAATTAAGGGGATGGATAGGGTAGAGGTAGAGAGATTCTTCCCGCTCAGAAAAGACAGCAGGACTAGAGGGCACAGCCTCAAGATAAGGGGGGACAGTTTAGATCGGAGTTGAGGAGGAACTTCTTCACTCAAAGGGTGGTGAATCTCTGGAATTCTCTGCCCGTTGAAGTGGTGGAGGCTACCTCGCTAAATATATTTAAGTCACGGGTAGATAGGTTTTTGACAGACAAGGGAATTAAGGGTTATGGGGAGAAAGTGGGAAAGTGGAACTGATCCACTTCAGATCAGCCATGATCTTATTGAATGGTGGGGCAGGCTCGAAGGGCTAGATGGCCTACTCCTGCTCCTATTTCTTACGTTCTTATGTAACTGTTCTGTATGAATTTTTATTTATATTTGCTTATTATTGAACTCAATTCTCATTTCAAATTGGTATGAATGGAGTTGTGTGTGTTTTATCATTTCTCCTTACCCTTTAATAGTTAATAAACTTACTCCAACAATTGGTTCCCTTCTGAACATAACATTGGGTCTCGAAAAGATAAGCGAGGGAAAGGGAGGTTGTTAGATGAATCCTTGTTGCTCCCAGCAGAATGTGGGTTGAATAGAGACATGGTGCCTGGCAAACCCCCCTCCCCCAATAAAGACATTTAAACAGTTACATGGGTACGATGGATATAGAGGGATATGGGCCAAACGTGGGCAATTGGAACTGGCATGAATTTGGGAGCCCTGTATTTGCTTATATTCAGGAGTTTCAATTTCAACCACCACCAATTTATTCAGAGGTTGACCCTAACACTACCTTCACAGAAGAAACACAACGAGAAGCGTCATTTGATATTTGGTAAAAATTGGACAGCGTGGACAAGTTGGGCTGAAGGGCCTGTTTCCATGCTGTAAACCTCTACGACTCTATAATACAATCAGTGAAAGCTCAATTAATTAATCATTTGGAATCTGAGGTCACTGGAGTTTATCTAGACCAGCTGGAGGGAGTGAAGTCAGCCATGATCTCATTGGATGGAACAGGATTGAGGGGTCGAGTGTGATGGCGAGATGTAGCTGACTCCTTAATGCCCTTTGAAGTGGTTAAACAAGTCACCAAGCTGTACAATGGGTCAGGAAATCAATCCTTGGGAGGATAATTGGTAACAGCACCTGTGGCAGAGTCACACCCATCCCAATCCCCCTTTAACATGTCCTCAAATAGAACAGAATTAACTTTATTGCCAGCTGTTTGAAGCTATGGACACTGCCTAACTTCTAATTAACTGTTGCTGAATTCAAATTACCCAATTATCCAATTTAACACCAACACCTGACCTCTCGCCTGCTGCATTGCTTCATCCAAAGTGATTTTATGAATGCAAAAAGCAAAACATGGTGCTGTAATTGTGGGAAGTAAAATTAAATGCAGTTTTTTTTATATTAGAGCTTTCCTACACGTCAGGATGTACTTTTCATTTCAGAGAACTTTCCCAGCTGATAAATCTCCCTCAGTTCTGCAGATGTTACATTTTAAGGATCAGTCTCGGAAATTCATAGCTCTTAACAGTTTGTGGATAAGCTGAACACAGGAATTTGATTCCCAAACTGCTGACTTTAAATTTGTGTCCTGACCTAATGATTTGTTTATTTGTTTGTTTATTTGACAAGCTCTGCTTTCCAGAGGGGAATATTTAGCTTTCCCCAGGAAACCAAGAACAAAATGGAGCGATGCTGTTCCAGCTCTCAGGAACTAAGCACCTGGTACCCAGTATTAGATACAGCTGAAAACACCATCAGATTCCACTTAAAACCTCCTCAAACTCTTCCGCGTGGACATTTACTCATTAGTTTCCATTCTCTTAAACAGACAATTATCAATGGGAGTTCTGCAGAAACATAAAGCAATATTTCCTATTGGGGGTTCTGACAATCTGACATACAGATCTGACTAGTTATTTATTCCCGGCACCTCATCCTCCATCTCATGCACAAAATATAAAGAGAAAAAAAAACAGCCAATCTTCAGGACAATAGCAGGTTGAGTAAAGCTGAGATGGGAAAGCAGCCCCCAGTGGGTTAAAATACGGAACATGAAGTATGACATATCTCACCGAAGGTTACATCTTTTCTTTATCTGATACAACAAAGACAGAATCTGTAAACTGCAAAAGGTCTCCTCACAGTAACAAGAAATAAACCTCTCCAGAAAGACACAGATGTTCACAAATCTCTGCTGCTATTAAAGAGTTGATGAACTATTGCATTCCATATCTCACTGGGTGAAGGAATGCTGTCTATAAATTATACACAGTTTCTGGACACATTGTGGAAAGCAGAAACCAATGCTGAGTGATAGCAACCAAAAGATTAACTTGTTCAACCAATAAATGTCACAAAAGGAAAAGGGGCTTCCTGGGGCTGGGGCGGTTCTGCTGATCTATAAACAGAATTTCTGCTCAAAAATAAAGCACAAGTTTTTTTTTTAAACAGTAACATGTAGGAAGGGGCTTTAGAAATATAGTAAATGTGATGCCTCCACATGCGAACAGTTCAGCAGTGCCCCCTGGTGAAGAGTGCTGCCTGTTGCAACAACCCAGAGAAGATGACGGGGGGGGGCAGATACAGACAGGGGAGAAATGTACATTTTGGTTTTTTTGAGTAAATATCTCCCCCCTCTTTCCCGGGACAATTAACATGATTTTTACCATCCGCTCCCATCACATTCCTAATTCTCTGCCTGTTTTCCTCTGCTCACACATTCTGTATCTCACACAATACCTGCCCGTCAATAACACTCTGAGCTAAAAAGGTATTTCGCAGCAACCGCACAGAAATACATTTGGAACTTTGTGGGGAAATAATTCAGGATTTACCTTTGGGATCCGTTTAGTTGCAGCAAAATAGCGGCCAGTGGAGTGGGTTTGCAGAGATCCAGCTCAGAGTGTGAATAAAGCCCCAATTCCCAGCTTGTAGCCAGTCTCCTCGCCTCGCTGACTGAAAAGGTTCCTGTGTGTGTGGATGCAGCAAGATCGTGGCTTTATGTCTCTGACATTGTTCCATTCACATCCCCAGCGCTGATACATTCAGAGAGATCTTGGCGAGGAGGAGGTGGGGGCTGAGCTTTCTGTCAGGTTCGGTCTCCTCCTCTCCGGGTAATTTCAGCTCCAAAAATCAGGAGGATTCTCAGGTCTTTGTGTGTGTGCAGAATAAATGCTGCTACTGCAGAGATAAGCTTTCCAAACACACACTGCAACACCAACAAGAAAGACACTGGCTGTCTCAGGCTCCACACACCTGACCCATTATTGCAGAGAAAATCTTCATTTCTTCACAAACTTACTTCAATTTTCATTCTCTCGGATTCTCACAGTGCAGAAAGCGGCCGTTCGGTCCCTCACGCCGGGGAAGGTTCTAGTAAAGATCCCCCTCTGTGGTTTAGACCCACAAATCCCAAATTAGCCAAATCTGTGCTGTCATCCTGATGGAGTTACTCAAATCCAACAGGGTGGTTCACGGTGAATGCAGATAGAAATAATTGCATTGTTGTAGCGCCTTTTACATCCTCAGGATTTTCCATAGCACTTCAGTGTAGTCACTACTGTAATACAGAAACGAACAGCAGCTAATTCGCACACAGCAAGATCCCACCAACACCAATGTGACAATGACATCATCTGGTCTGCTTCAGCCTCTGGGCTGTGGCCAGAAAACCAGACAGAATTCACCCTGGTCGGAACATGGCTTTAACATCTCACTGCAGATTGGCACCTCTGACTGTGCCCCTCAAACAGCAATGGTGACAAAGTGGTGACTGGATTAGTAACCTGGGTTCAAATTTCACACAGCAGCTGGTGGAATTTAAATTGTCTTCATTAATCTCGAATTGAAAGTTATTCCCAGTCTCGGTGATCTTGAAGCTTCAGATTGTTGTTTCACTAATGTTCTTTAGGGAAGGAAATCTGCCATCCTTACCTGGCCTGGCCTACGTGTGATTCTCGAGCTGTGGCGATGAGGTTAACCCATTGCAGAAAAGTCATTAAAAAGGAATTAAACCGGACAGCCCACCTGGCATCAACCTGGGCACCAGTAAACCCAGCCCTGTCCACCCAGCCCTGTCCATCCAGCCCTGTCCTCCCAGCCCTGTCCACACAGCCCTGTCCACACAGCCCTGTCCACCCAGCCCTGTCCTCCCAGCCCTGTCCACACAGCCCTGTCCACCCAGCCCTGTCCACCCAGCCCTGTCCACCCAGCCCTGTCCTCCCAGCCCTGTCCACACAGTCCTGTCCACACAGTCCTGTCCTCCCAGCCCTGTCCACCCAGCCCTGTCCACACAGCCCTGTCCACACAGCCCTGTCCTCCCAGCCCTGTCCACCCAGCCCTGTCCACCCAGCCCTGTCCACACAGCCCTGTCCACCCAGCCCTGTCCTCCCAGCCCTGTCCTCCCAGCCCTGTCCACCCAGCCCTGTCCACCCAGCCCTGTCCACACAGCCCTGTCCACACAGTCCTGTCCATCCAGTCCTGTCCTCCCAGCCCTGTCCACACAGCCCTGTCCACCCAGCCCTGTCCACACAGCCCTGTCCTCCTGACTAACATCTGGGGGTTTGTGTCACACTTGGGAGTGCAGTCTCACAAACTAATCAAGCAACAGCCTGACAGTGTCATTCTCACGGAATCACATTTTACAGAACATGTCCCAGACACCACCAATACCACCCCTGGAGATATCCTGTCCCACCAGCAGGATAGACCCAGAAGAGGTGGCAGCACAGGGGTATACAGACGGGAGGGATTTGCTCTGGGCATCCTGCACGTTGACTCTGGACCCCATGAAGTCTCATGGCACCAGGTCACACATGGACAGGGAATCTCCTGCTGATTACCATGTACCTTCCTCTCTCATCTGATGAATCAGTATTCTTCCACATTGAACACCACCTGGTGGAAGCAGTGAGTGTGGCAAGGGTGCGGAATGTACTATGGATGTGGAATGTACGGGTGTGGAATGTATGGGTGTGGAATGTACATTGGATCTCAATGCACTCAATGTCCATCACCAAAAGCAGCTCAGTAACCCAAACACAGACTGAGCTGATCCGGTCCTGAAGGATGTTGCTGCGAGACTGGGAATGCATCAGGTGGTGCGGGAACCAATAAGACGGAGAAACGTACTTAACCTCATTCTCACGGGCCAGCCTGATTCATTTGGACAGGCAGGATGTGTGGGCATATACACAACGCAGTGTAGAACAAGGAACAAAGAAAATTCCAGCACGGGAACAGGCCCTTCAGCCCTCCAAACCTGCACCAACCATGCTGTCTGACTGAACTAAAACCCCCTACCCTCTATTCCCATCCTATTCATGGATTTGTCAAGATGCCCCTTAGAACTCACTACCGCATCCACTTCCAATACCTCCCCCAGCAGCAAGTTCCAGGCACCCACCACTCTCTGTATAAAAAAACTTGCCATTTAATATAGATAAATGTGAGGTTATCCACTTTGGTAGCAATAATAGGAAGACAGATTATTCACAGAATCACAGAACACCACAGTACAGAAGAGGCCCTTCAGCCCATCGAGTCTGCACCGAGGCATGAAAGGCCCTGATCTGCCCACCTAATCTCATTTGGCAGCACTTGGTCCATAGCCCTGAATGTTATGATGTGCTAAGTACTCATCCAAGTACTTTTTAAAGTATGTAAGGCATCCTGCCTCCACCAACCCCCCAGGCAGCACATTCCAGACTGTCACTACCCTCTGAGTAAAAAGATTTTTCCTAACATCCCCGCTAAAACTCCCACCCCTCACTTTGAACCTGTGTTCCCTCATAACTGACCCTTCAACTAAGGGGAACAGCTGCTCCCGATCATGCCCCTCAGCACCTTGAGCACCTGAATCAGGTCACCCCTCAGTCTTCTCTGCTCCAACAAAAACAAAGTAAGAAGTCTGACAACACCAACCCAAGCCTACCCCATCTCTCTTCATTATTTAAACGCTCCATCCCAAGCGGTATCCTGGTGAATCTCCTCTGCATCCCCTCCAGCGCGTTCGCCTCCTTCCTAAAATGTGATGCCCAGGACTGCACACAGTGCTCCAGCTGTGACCTCACCAAAGTTCTATACAACTCCATCATGACCTCTCTGCTTTGGTAACCTACTCCGATTAATAAAGGCGAGTGTGCCATATGCCTTTTTTGCCTTCAGAGATTTACGGCCAAACACGCCACGGTCCCTTTGTTCTTCCGAATATCCCAGTGTCAAACCTTTCATAGAATACTTCTTTGTCAAGTTACTCTTTCCAAAGTGCATCACCTCACACTTTTCAGGGTTAAGTTCCATCTGCCACTTATCTGCCCATTTGACCATCTCATCTATGTCTTCCTGTAACCCAAGACACAGCCTCACTGTTAACCACCCGGCCAATCTTTGTGGCATCGGCAAACTTACTAATCCTACCCCCCACATAGTCATCGATGTTATTTATGTAAATGATGAACAATAGGGGGCTCAGCACAGATCCGTGTGGTACGCCACTGGTCAATGTCCTCCAGTCGCTAAAGCAATGGCCTGTCACCACCCTCTGTCTCCTACTGCTGAGCCAATTATGAATCCACCTCATCAGATCACCCTGTATCCCATGTGCATTTGCCTTCTTAATAAGTCTCCCATGTGGACTTTGTCAAAGGCTTTGCTGCAATCCATGTAAACTACATTAACTGCACTCCCCTCATCCACACACTTGGTTACGTGCATAAAGAATTCAATCAAATTTGTTAGACATGACCTCCCTTTGACCAAACCATGCTGACTATCCCTGATCAAACAATGCCGCTCCAAATGGAGATAGCGATTCTCTCCTTTACAATCTTCTCCAGCAATTTCCCAACCACAGGAGTGAGACTCACTGGTCTGTAATTCCCTGGCTTGTCTCTACAATCTCTCTTAAATAGTGGGACCACATTAGCTGTTCTCCAGTCCCCTGGCATCTCCCCGGCATGGAGATGCTAGCATTGGACTGGGATAAGCACAGTAAGATGCCTCACAACACCAGGTGAAAGTCCAACAGGTTTATTTGATAGCACAAGTCATTAGCTTTCAGCGCACTGCCCCTTCATCAGGTGAGTGGGATTTCTGTTCACAAACAGGGCATATAAAAACACAATCTCAATTCACAAAATAATGGTTGGAATGCGAGTCTTTACAGATAATCAAGTCTTAAAGGTTCAAACAACATGAGTGGAGAGAGGGTTAAGCACAGGTTAAAGAGATGTGTATTGTCTCCAGACAGGACAGTTAGTGAGATTTTGCAAGCCCAGACAAGTCATGGGGGTTACAGATAGTGTGACATGAGCCCAAGATTCCAGTTGAGGCATCTGGATGGGTACATGAACAGATAGGCAATAGAGGGATTTAGGACTATAAGACCATAAGATATAGGAGCAGAATGAGGCCACTCGGCCCGTTAAGTCTGCTCCACCATTCAATCATAGCTGATATTTTTCTCATCCCCCATTCTCCTGCCTTTTCCCCATTACCCCTCATCCCTTATTAATCATGAACCTGTCTATCTCTATTTTGAAGACATTCAATGACCTGGCCCTCCACAGCCTTTTGTGGCAAAGAGTTCCACAGATTCCCCACTCTCTGGCTGAAGAAATTCCTCCTCATCTCTGTTTTAAAAGATCGTCCCTTTAACCTGAGGTCGTGCCCTCTGGTTCCAGTTTTTCCTACTAGTGGAAAGATCTTCTCCATGTCCACTCTGTCCAGGGCCTCACAGTATCCTATAAGTTTCAATAAGAATCCCCCTCAATCTTCTGAGCTCCAAAGAGTACAGACACAGAGTCCTCAACCGTTCCTCATACAACAAGCTTTTTATTCCAGGGATCATTCTTGTGAACTCCTCTGGACCCTTTCCAAGGCCAGCACATCCTTCCTTAGATACAGGGCTCAAAACTGCTCACAATATTCCAAAAGGGTTTGACCAGAGCCTTATACAGCCTCAGAAGTACACCTCTGCTCTTGTATTCTAGCCCTCTCGACATGAATGCTAACATTGCATTTGCCTTCCTAACTGCCCACTGAACCTGCACACTAACCTGAAGAGAATCTTGAACAAGGACTCCCAAATCCCTTTGTGTTTCTGATTTCCTAAGCACTTCCCCACTTAGAAAGTAGTCTGTGCCTCCATTCCTCCGTTCAAAGTGCAGAACCTCACACTTTTCCACATTGTATTCCATTTGCCATTGCTTTGCCCACTCTCCTAACCTGCCCAAGTCCTTCTGCAGCCCCCTGCTTCCTCAATACTACCTGTTCCTCTAAATACATATTTTTGTATCATCTGCAAACTTAGTAACAGTGCCTTCAGTTCCTTCCTTCAAATCGTTAATGCATATTGTGAAAAGTTGTGGTCCCAGCACTGACCCCTGAGACACACCACTAGTCACCGGCTGCCATCCTGAAAAAGACCTCCTTATCCCCACTCTCTGCATTCTGCCAGTCAGCCAATCCTCTATCCATGCCAGGATCTTACCATGAACACCGTGGGCTCTTAAATTTATTTAACAGTCTCCTACATGGCACCTTGTCAAAGGCCTTCTAGAAATCTAAATAAATCACATCCACTGGTTCTCCTTTATCTGACTTCCTTGCTACCCCCTCAAAGAACTGTGACAGATTTGTCAGACATGACCTCCCCTTGACAAAGCCATGCTGACTCAGTCCTACTTTATCATGCACTCCTAACTACTCTGCAATCTCATCTTTAATAATGGACTCTAAAATCTTGCCAATGACTGAAGTCAGGTTAACCAGCCTATCATTTCCCATCTGCTGCCTCCTTCCCTTCATAAACAGCAATGTTACATTGGCTACTTTCCAGTCCTCTGGGACCCTCCCTGCCATGAAGGAGACATGCCGGCATTGGACTGGGGTAAACACAGTAAGAAGTCTCACAACACCGGGTTAAAGTCCAACCAGTTTATTTGATAGTATAAGAACATAAGAAATAGGAGCAGGAGTAGGCCATCTAGCCCCTCGAGCCTGCCCCGCCATTCAATAAGATCATGGCTGATCTGTCATGGCTCAGTTCCACTTTCCCCCTTAACCCTTAATTCCCTTGTTTACCAAAAATCTATCTACCCATGACTTAAATATATTTAGCAAGGTAGCCTCCACCACTTCAACGGGCAGAGAATTCCAGAGATTTCACCACCCTTTGAGGGAAGAAGTTCCTCCTCAACTCCGATCTAAACCGTGCCCCCCCCCCCCCACTTATTTTGAGGCTAGTAATCCCACAAGCTTTCGGAAACAGTGTTCCTTCATCAGGTGTGTGGAGAGTTCTGATCAGAGAAGGGCAAATAAAGTTTACAGAATACTGATTAGAATGTGAGTCTTTGCAGCTAACCTGCTATTCAAGTCTTAAAGATGCAGACAATGTGAGTGGAGAGAGCATTAGCACAGGTTAAAGAGATGTGTATTGTCTCCAGACAGGACAGTAAGTGAGATGCAAGTTCAGGCAAGTCATGGGGGTTACAGATAGTGCAACATGAACCCCAGATCCCGGTTGAGACTGTCCTGATGTGTGCGGAACTTGGCTATCAGTCTCTGCTCAGTGAGTCTGCATTGCCGTGTGTCGTGAAGGCTGCCTTGGAGAATGCTTATCCGAAGATCAGAGGCCGAATGCCTGTGACCGCTGAAGTATTCGCCAACAGGAAGGGAACAGTCTTGCCTGGTGATTGTCGAGTGGTGTTCATTCATTCGCTGTCATAGTGTCCGCATGGTCTCCCCAATGTACCATGCCTCAGGACATCCTTTCCTGCAGTGTATCAGGTAGATAACGTTGGCCGTGTACCTGGTGGATGGTGTTCTCACATGAGATGATGTCATCCGTGTTGATGATCCAGCATGTCATGCAGGGGTTGCTATGGCAGGGTTGTGTGGTGTTGTGGTCACTGTTCTCCTTCAGATCTTTCAGTTTCCCCAGAACCTTCTCCTTAGTGATGGTCACTACACCCACCTGTGCCCCTGACTCTCCTGGAGCTCTGACATCCGACTGGTGTCTTCCACCGTGAAGACTGATGCAAAGTAACTATTCAGTTCCTCTGCCATTGCTTTGTTTCCTATTATTACATCTCCAGCCTCATTTTCCAGTGGTCCAATGGCTATTTTTGCCTCTCTCGCACCTTTTATATATTGAAAAAAGTTCTTCCTATCTTCTTTCATATTACTGGCTAGCTTACACTCATATTTATTCTTCCCCCCCGCCTTACTGACCCTGGCAAAACTCAAACTGGGCATCACAGAGCAGCTTATTGCTGAGTAGGTGCTGCTTGATAACAGCCCAGAACACAGATTATAATCTCAAAATCAGAACAAAGGTGTGCAGTGATGATGTCAGGAGCGACGGTGGAAATCCAGAACCCTCTCCCAAAACACAGCTGAGGCTGAGAATGGATTGACATTTTTAAACTGAGATGGATAGATGTTTGGTGAGTGTAGGGACACATGGTTAATTATTTCAGATACAGTTCAGCTCTGAACTAGTTGACTGGTGGAATCACCTTTGTGGACTGAACATAGATCATAGAACATTACAGCGCAGAACAGGCCCTTCGGCCCACGATGTTGCGCCGACCAATTAAAAAGCAATGACCCTCTAACCTAAACCAATCCCTTTCCATCCATAAACCTATCCACGGATCTCTTAAACACCCCCAAACTAGACGCATTTACAACTGCAGCAGGCAGGGCATTCCAATCCCTCACCACCCTCTGGGTAAAGAACCTACCCCTGACATCCGTCCTATAACTACCACCCCTTAATTTAAAGCTATGCCCCCTCGTGCTAGCATTCTCCATCCGAGGAAAAAGGCTATCACTGTCCACCCTATCTAAACCTCTAATCATCTTATATGTTTCAATAAGATCCCCTCTTAGCTGCCTTCTTTCTAACGAAAACAACCCCAAATCCCTCAGTCTCTCCTCATAGGACCTCCCCTCCATACCAGGCAACATCCTGGTAAACCTCCTCTGCACCCTCTCCAAAGCCTCCACATCCTTCCTATAATGTGGGGACCAGAACTGCACACAATACTCCAAGTGCGGCTGCACCAGAGTTTTGTACAGTTGCAACATGATGTTGCGGCTCCTAAATTCAATCCCCCTACCAATAAACGCCAAGACACCGTATGCCTTCCTAACAACCCTATCTACTTGATTCCCAACTTTCAGGGATCTATGTACACATACACCTAGATCCCTCTGTTCATCCACACTATTCAGAGTCCGACCGTTAGCCCTATACTCAACACATCTGTTATTCCTGCCAAAGTGAATTACCTCACACTTTTCCGCATTAAACTCCATCTGCCACCTCTCAGCCCAGCTCTGCAACTTGTCCAAGTCTCCCTGTAAACTATGACACCCTTCCTCACTATCTACCACACCTCCGACTTTGGTGTCATCAGCAAATTTACTAATCCACCCAACTATACCCTCATCCAGATCATTTATAAAAATTACAAACAGCAGTGGCCCCAAAACAGATCCCTGAGGCACACCACTCGTAACCGAACTCCATGATGAATACTTACCATCAACCACCACCCTCTGTCTCCTATCTGCTAGCCAATTCCTAATCCAATTTCCTAAATCACCCTCAATCCCATACATCTGCATTTTCTGCAGAAGCCTACCATGGTGAACCTTATCAAACGCCTTACTAAAGTCCATATATACCACATCAACTGCCTTACCCCCATCCACCTCTTTGGTCACTTTCTCAAAAAACTCAATAAGGTTAGTAAGGCACGACCTACCCTCCACAAAACCATGCTGACTATCTCCAATCAATTCATTACTCTCTAAATAACTATAAGTCCTATCCCTAATAATTTTTTCTAAAACCTTACCCACAACAGAAGTAAGACTCACCGGTCTATAATTCCCAGGGAAGTCTCTGTTCCCCTTCTTAAACAATGGGACAACATTCGCTATCCTCCAATCTTCTGGCACTATACGTGTGACCAACGACGACCTGAAGATCAGAGCCAGAGGCTCTGCAATTGCCTCTCTTGCCTCCCAGAGAATCCTCGGGTAAATCCCGTCCGGCCCAGGGGACTTATCTATTTTCAAACCCTCAAGAATATCTAGCACATCCTCCTTATCAACTGCAATACTATCCAGTTTACAACCCTGTAACCCAGTGTTCTCCACAGCTACATTTACGTCTCCCCGCGTGAATACCGAAGAGAAATATTGGTTCAATGCCTCTCCAATCTCTTCCGGTTCCACACATAAATTCCCACTGCTATCTCTAACTGGCCGTAATCTTGCCCTAACCAATCTTCTGTTCTTAACATATCTATAGAACGCCTTAGGATTCTCCTTAATCCTATCGGCCAGAGTCTTCTCATGTCCTCTTTTAGCCCTTCTTAACTCACTCTTCAACTCCCTCCTAGCCAATCTAAAGCTCTCTAGTGCACTACCTGAGCCCTCAAGTCTCATCCGGACCTAAGCCTCCTTTTTCTTTTTAACCAGCGAATCAACTTTTTTAGTGCACCACGGTTCCCTAGCTCAACCATTTCCTCCTTGCCTGACAGGGACATACCTATCAAGGACTCGCAGTAGCTGAACGGCCTCCTCCTGTCCATGTGTCAGCTCTCTGTTCCATTCTGGCCATGTTAGGTTTGTGCTGTTTCTAATTTCCAATCATCTGAATATTACATTTTGTGCTGTGTTATATTTTCTGATTTTTTTATAATTCAATTCAAATTATTCTGCTACCTCATTGAGAAAACTGATGTGAGATGACACTTGGCTGATCTCTCAGGCACCACGCTGCTACTGGCTGCTTCAGGTGTATTAGTTACTGCTAAAAACATCTTCAAAATTGGTAATGTTGTCACAATTGAATATTGAAAACTAAGAAATGTATTCATAAGGCTGGGTGGAATTGAAATTGAGCAAGCTTGGACTTGTGCAGGTCAAATACAATCAATTACTGATAAAATTCACAATCTAATTGTCATGACTTCTCCCATGTAAATGGATGTTAACTCAGGAATATCAGGATAAGAAGATTTACCATCACAAAGTTAGCTAATGTGAGATAAATCCACATTTAATTTCACTATACCTTTTCTACACAATCCATTTCATCCAGTTATTACACCAAAAAACTTGACAATATATCATTAACTTCACTCCTTGTCTGCACTGAGATATTCTTTTGTCATGTTTGCCACAGGCTCCCACTTGTTTGGGCAGGTTTGTGCGTGTGAGCGTTTGTGTGTGTGTGTGTGTGTGTGTGTGTGTGTGTGTGTGTGTGTGTGTGTGTGTGTGTGTGTGTGTGTGTGTCTGCATGTGTGTGTGTCTGTGAGCACACACGCACACATGTATGCACAGACGTACATACATTCACACACATGCACAAACACACGCATACACACCTATATATACACAAACACATTTACGTGCAGACCCTCTGACAGTGCGGCACTCCCTCAGCATTGACCCTCTGACAGTGCGGCACTCCCTCAGTACTGACCCTCTGACAGTGCGGCACTCCCTCAGCACTGACCCTCTGACAGTGCGGCACTCCCTCAGTACTGACCCTCTGACAGTGCGGCACTCCCTCAGTACTGACCCTCTGACAGTGCGACACTCCCTCAGCACTGACCCTCTGACAGTGCGGCACTCCCTCAGTGCTGCACTCGGAGTGTCAGGGTGAATTTGTGTGCTTCTCTCTGGTTTTGAACATTTGCTGCACATTTATCCTTCAGGGGAGGGAGTTACGCTTGGAGCCATGGCTGACAATTTGCCGATTGTGTCAGTGAGATTTGTACAACCTCTCTGTGTCAGTGCCAATCACAAACACATTCCTTCCCTGCACTGAGAGTTATTCTTACTACATGTTGATGTTTGCTTTATTTATCTTATTACATGTAAATATTTAATGTAACTGACAATTCAAATATTATTTGAGCAAAGTCCCACATTAAAGAGGGTCAGCGTGACTGTATCTGCGGTGATTATTGAATGGAAAGTGTGTGTGAGCCCTCATGTTAACACTGGAACTTCTTGTTGATTACTTTCCCTTTTTTTGCGATGATAAAAATACAATCAGCATTTTCTGTTCCAATACAACTCCTGCAAAGTCACCACTTTCTCTTTAATTAATAATAAAGACTCAGCAGCCAGTGAGATTTACACTGAGATTGGGAATGGGTGTTTGTGAGAAACCACAGCACTGAGCGGCATCGCAACTCTGGCACTGGGGCTGGAGAATGGGATTGGAGAGGAATCACCGGGATTGGAGAGAAATCACCGGGATTGGAAAATGGGATTGGAGAGGCATCACCGGGATTGGAGAATGGGATTGGAGAGGCATCACCGGGATTGGAGAGGAATCACCGGGATTGGAGAATAGGATTGGAGAGGCATCACCAGGATTGGAGAATGGGATTGGAGAGGCATCACCGGGATTGGAGAGGCATCACAACACTGGCACTGGGGCTGGACAATGGGATTGGAGAGAAATCACCGGGATTGGAGAGAAATCACCGGGTTTGGGGAGGCATCACCGGGATTGGAGAATGGGATTGGAGAATGGGATTGGAGAGGCACCACTGGGGCTGGAGAATGGGATTGGAGAGGCATCACCGGGATTGGAGAATAGGATTAGAGAGGCATCACCGGGATTGGAGAATAGGATTGGAGCGGCATCAATGGGATTGGAGAATTGGATTGGAGAATGGGATTGGAGAGGCATCACCGGGATTGGAGAATGGGATTGGAGAGGCATCACCGGGATTGGAGAATGGGATTGGAGAGGCATCACCGGGATTGGAGAATGGGATTGGAGAGGCATCACGACATTGGCACTGGGGCTGGAGAATGCCAGAGCTTGTCTGGGACGACAGGAGAATGAATATTATCACAGCAGATACCCATTTAAACCTTCTGAAAGATGTCAGCTGAAGCATCAGAGTTTAGTAAGGAAGGAAAGAAGGTGTGAGGCAGAGAAACGGAGGAAGGCCATAAAAGATAGGAACAGTAGGAGGCCATTCAGCCCTTTGCGCCTGTTCCGCCATTTCGCAGGATCATGGCTGATCTGACACTCACTGCGTCCACTTTCCTGCCTCATCTCCGTAACCCCTAATCTCCTGGCTGATTAAAAACCTATCGCTCTCAGCCTTGTTCAGGGACCCGACCTCCACAGCTTCCCAGGGTAAAGAATTCCAAACATTCACCACTCTCTGAGAGAAGAAATTCTTCCTCAAATCTGTCTTAATGAGCCCCCCCCCAACTCCTCCCCGTTATTCTGTGACTCCGGTCCCACACTCTCCCATGAGTGGAAACATCCTCCCAACATTTACCCTCTTGAACCCCCTCAGAATCTTCAAGATCACCTATCGTTCTCCTGAACTCCAACCAGTACAGACCCATCCTGTTTAATCTTTCCCCATATGGCTGTCCCACCATATCCAGTATCATCCCAGTAAACCTCTTCTGTCCTGTCTCCAATGATAATATATATTTCCTTAAATAAGGGACTAAAACTAACCACAGTTTTCTAAATATGGCCTCATCAGGACCTTGGGCAGCTGCAGCAACATCTCTTTCCTGTTAACCTCCAGCACCCTTGAAATAAGAAGTCTCACAACATTGGTTAAAGTCCAACAGCTGCTCCAAAAACTCACGCTAGCAAATAAACCTTTGGGCTTTAACCTGGTGTTACTACTTACTGTGCCCACCCCAGTTCAGCGCCGGCAACTCCACACCTTTGAAATAAAAGCCAGCATTCCATCTGCCGTCCCTATTCCCTTCTGCCCTGTACATTAGCTTTCTGGGTTTCAGGAACACAAACCCTCCAGGTCTCTTTGAGCTGCAGTCTCTCTCTCAAAGTGCCCTGTCTTTTCCAAAATGAACAATCTCACATTTTCCCCACTGAATTCCATTTGCCTATTTTCTGTCCACTCACTAACCAGTCAATATCACTCTGTAACCTATTCCTACCCTCCTTACAACCTGCCTTCTCTCTCACCTTTGTATCCTCTGCACATTTGGCCAGGGCACACTCTGTTCCTTCCACTAAATCATTAATATACGTTGTGAAGAGCTGCAGTCCCAGAACTGATCTCTGTGGCACTCCATTGGTCACTGCCCTCCAACTGAGAAAGACCCCCCTTATTGCTGCTTCCTGTTCATTAGCCAATCCTCTGCCCATGCCACAATGTTACTCCCAACGCCACTGGCTCCTAATGTGCGTACAGCCGTTTGTGTGGCACCTTATCAAATGCCTTTTAAAAGTCCAAATATACAACATTGGCTCTCTTCTATCTACTCAGGCTGATTCCTCCTCAGAGAGCTCGAGTCAATTTGTCAGAGATGATTCCCCCTTTGTGAAACCGTTCTGACCCTGCAGACTTTGCAAACTGCTGTTCTCTCTTAGATAATCAATTCTAATACTTGTTCACTAATTGAAGTTAGACTAACTGCCCTGTCATTTCCTATATTTTGCTCCCTTCCCTTTTTGAACAAGGGTACCACTTTGGCAGTTTTCCAATCCTTTGGCACAGTTCCAGAATCCAAGGATTTTCGGAAAATGATTACCAATGTAGCCGTGGTCTCTGTAGCTGCCTCCTTTAAGACCCTGGGGTGTAAACCAAGAGGTCCATGGGACTTTCCAGCCTTTAATCCAATTACTTTAGCTGAAGCTAATTGTCTGGTGATGGTGACTGTATTTAATTCCTCTCCTGAATTTTTTTGCTATTTCTGGGATATTTGTAGCATCCTCTACAGTAAAAACCAATGCAAAATATTTCATTCACTTCTCTGTCATTTCCTTGTATGAATTCTTGATTAGGATTGACAGGTCCAGTTAGCTGGGCAGCCATCGTAATTTCTTCAGCAGAAGAATCTCCCTTCTTCAGCATTGAAGCCTTTCTTGGGAAGATGATTAGCTTGGAGCGATATTCCTTCAGAGGTTGAACATTTAACTGAGTAGATTCGGTTGACTTGTTGCAGTGTTTGTGATCAACAGCAATGCCAGTAGTACGTGCCACACTCTTGTTAATATTTGCTGCCTTTAGCTCTTCCAGACTGAAGCCTTGTCCAGCACATACTTTAGAACATAGAACACTACAGCACAAACAGGCCCTTCGGCCCACAAGTTGCGCTGATCATATCCCCAATTACCAGGCCTATCTATAACCCTCAATCCCATTAGTGTGATATCTGACAGTGGGACACCTAACAACTGGTCAAAGGGGGCCAGCAACTGGACGTGGAGCGATGCGGAGTGCTTTAGCCAACTGTGCCTTGCGTCTGTGGTTTTTTCTGACTGACTGGTTGAACCAAGTGCGGACTGTCTTCTGCCAGTCCTTGTGGAAATGAGGGTTCAGAATCATTCCATTCCCACTTGGGACCATGGCTGCTTATTGAAGGGTTGAAACCCTTCAGGAGGGAAAACCATGGCTTCCTCGGTTTCATTCTCTAAGAGCCAATGCTTTCTTTTATTTCACTCTTCATTTTAATGTAGTTAAAAAGCTCTTATTTTCTGTTCTTAAGTTTCTCGGTAATTTGTCCTCAAAGTTTATTCTCTCCTTCCTGGTTAACTTTTGTCATTCATCTTTGCTGCATTCTGAATCTATCACATTCACCTTTGCCATTTATACGTTTTCACTTTCAGCTTAATTCTCTCCCTCACTTCCTTGGTGGGTCCTTCCTTCCCCAAGGTCCCTCTGCATCGTCGCCTGCTGCAGTTTTTCGCCCCATAAGTAATAATCCTTTCTACCATTCTTCCTACCAAAGTGGACCACCTCACACTTGCCAACATTAAATTCCATTTGCCATTTCCTGGTCCATTCGCCCAGCCTATCTAGATCCTTCTGCAGACTCTCCACACCCTCCGCACAATTTGCCTTTCCACCAATCTTGGTGTCATCAGCAAATTTCGACACCCTACACTCGGTTCCCTCCTCCAGATCATCTATATAAATGGTAAATAGCTGAGGCCCCAGCACCGACCGCTGGGGCACCCCACTAGTCACAAACTGCCAATCCGAATAGCACCCATTAACCCCCACTCTCTGCCTCCTATTTGACAACCAATCCTCTATCCACGCTAACACCCTACCCCCAACTCCATGCCCCCTGACCTTCTGCAATAACCTCCTGTGAGGTACCTTGTCAAACGCCTTCTGAAAATCAAGAAAGACCACATCCACCAGCTCTTCTCTATCCACTGCCCTGGACACATCCTCATAGAACTCCAATAACCTTGGGCAGCTAATCTGTTTCCCAGGGAAAACTCAACACCTTATATAACAGTGACTGTCCTTCAGGAGGGCAAGAACAAAACCCCGACAGAGAGGGTCAGATTCACAGAGCGTGTTCTCCCACAGGCCAAAGTTCAATCCAAATCAATCCACATGCACTGCACCTGATTGCACTAAGCAAAATAGATAATAACCATTCACTGGTTCATTCCTCAGGACAAGGCCTTGACCAATCAGGATTAAGCCCCCGGTTTCAATTTAAACAACATTTGGCAGTTAACTGTGAGTCACCATCAACTGGTACATTACCCTACCAATCAGATTAAATCTGTAACCAATCTTTTCTCAAATTGTTATTCCCTTTACATTTGGTATTCTTGTAAATAAGACTAGAAAATGTACAACATTTAAAAGATATTAAAAGATAGAGCACTTGAAATATCATTACATTCAAGGATATGGGATAAGTGCTGGAAAATGGGATTAGCACCACTTTAGTGGTAAATATTGTCAGTGCAGAGTCATTGGACCAAAGGGCCTTTACTGAGCTGTATAACTCGATGACTATAAATAATGTCTCTCTTTTTCAGCTATACTCCAGTTCTGGACTATCTAAGAACTATATCAAATGTTTCACAATTGGTTCTAATCAGCACCACACTTACCAGGAGAAAGCAATTAAATTTGACCTCATGAAGAATCAAGGACATGATTACAAGCAAAAGAAACCAGCAGCTAAATTTAACTTTGTATCAAACTCCTGTACGTCTAAAGTTATTGACTGATGGTTAGATTACCACCTAATGTAATAGACATTGTCTTCATTAAAGCTTCAAAGGGGAATGGAATCAATTCCTAATTCAACAATGAGGAGAGGAATATGGATTTGTTTAGTGAAGAGATGGAAATAGACTGGGTTCTGAAAGAGGAGCTGGGTGATGAGGACTGGGTGAGATGAGATCTTTTCCTCCTTCCTACATTCTAAATTAATAATGAGATTCCTCATATCACACAGCTGTTTGGAAAGGCAAAGTGGTTTAATAAGGTCATTCCAACTTAGTCAGAAAGAACCTGCAGTTACAGTGATTTAGAGCTCTGGAGAGCCTCAAATACTTTACAAATCAGCTGTCATTTTACTGGGAGAAATGTCCTCAGTCTCTTCAACCCAACTGGACCCCATAACTAACAAACAAAGAAATGATAAAAATGGACAACATCAGAACAAGCTCATGTGACACGAATGAGACTTTGAACTGTGGAATTAGCGTCAGTGCCCTTTCTCTTTCCCCAGTGACCAACAACTTTTCCCATTGATCCAATTCTTGTTTGGAACTTACTCTGGAATCTGACTGCACTGCCCTCTCACACAACAGACTTCAGAAAGACCAATTAATTTGAGTTTGATGTTGGTTGAGGGAGGTTGTTGCCCAGTAAAAATGAGGAGGGCAATGCTGTAAAGTTTATTCAAGTCTGTCTGATGGCCGGGAACAAGCAGAATAACAATGGGCAGAGTTCTCCCCTCAGTGTGAGAGCGAGCCTGAGAACTGGCCTTCTACCTGCTGGGTTTTCACACTGTATCGGTAACTCTCAGCCACATGGATAATGTTTGCTTGGGAGCTCTCCGGATTGATTGCTGGAAGCCTCTGATTCTCCCACTCCAACATCAGCTCAACATTCCCTCACTCTACGCATCGGATGTAAAAGTGCAGTGTCCAGAGCCCAGGAGTGCTCCTCTGGAGACATTGGCCGGAATTCTCCCATCCCGCTGGCCACTGGAATTTTAGTGGGCGGGTCGTGGACAATGTGAAACCCCACTGACAGCCATGAATTTCCGGCGTTTAGGCCAATGTAACCAAAGAATTCGGCATGGCCCCAAAAGCCAACAGACAGTGGCCCCCAGGTTCAGTCACACCTCATTGGAGTGCCGGCTGGGTGGAGTCTGGTCTCGCCGCCATATCCCATATCTCACCCTGCCTGGACAAGTCCAGCGAGCTGACCAATGGGGCTTGGGAAGTGGTGCAGGATCACATCGAAGAGGGCGACACACTGGTTAGCAAAGAACAAAGAGCAAAGAAAATTACAGCACAGGAACAGGCCCTTCAGCCCCTCCGAGCCTGCACCGACCATCCTGCCCCGACTGAACTAAAACCCTTTTCCGGGGACTTTATCTCTCTATTCCCGTCTATTCATGTATTTGTCCAGACACCCTTTAAAACTCACTATGGTATCCGCATCCACTACCTCCCCCGGCAGCAAGTTCCAGGCATCCACCCCCCTCTGTGCCTCTTACATCTCCTTTAAACCTTATCCCTCGCACCTTAAACCTGTGCCCCCCCAGTAATTGACTCTTCCACCCTGGGAAAAAGCTTCTGACTATCCACTCTGTCCATGCCTCTCATAATCTTGTAGACTTCTATCAGGTCTCCACTCAACCTCCATCACTCCACTGAGAACAAACCAAGTTTTTCCAACCTCTCCTCATAGCTAATGCCCTCCAGACCAGGGCAACATCCTGGTAAATCTTTTCCGTACCCTCATCCTTCTGGTAGTGTGGCGACCAGAATTAAGCACTATATTCCAAGTGCAGCCTAACTAAGGTTCTATAAAGCTGCAACATGACTTGCCAATTTTTAAACTCAATACCCCAGCTGATGAAGGCAAGCATGCCGTATGCCTTCTTGACTACCTTCTCCATCTGCATTGCCACTTTCAGTGACCTGTGTACCTGTACACCCAGATCCCTCTGCCTATCAATACTCTTAAGGGTTCTGCCATTTACTGTATATTTCCTATCTGTATTAGACCTTCCAAAATGCATTACCTCACGTTTGTCTGGATTAAACTCCATCTGTCATCTCACCGCCCAAGTCTCCGAACAACCTATATCCTGCCGTATCCTCTGATGGTCCCCATCGCTATCCGCAAATCCACCAATCTTTGTGTCATCCGCAAACTTACTCATCAAACCAGTTACATTTTCCTCCAAATAATTTATATATATTACAAACAGCAAAGGTCCCAGCACTGATCCCTGAGGAACACCACTTGTCACAGCCCTCCATTCAGAAACACCCCCTTCCACTGCTACCCTCTGTCTTCTTTGATCGAGTCAGTTCTGTATCCACCTTGCCAGCTCACCTCTGATCCCGAACGACTCCACCTTCTGCACCAGTCTGCCATGAGGGACCTTGTGAAAGGCCTTACTGAAGTCCATGTAAACAACATCCACTGTGCTCACGTACTCTGCCAGGGTAACTATCTCATAACCCTCATCTCACACACTCACAAAACCATCAGACATTCACCCATATCTCACTGATTGCCACGTGGAGGAACGTCACCACTCACTCACTCTCTGGAGGTCACAACTTCATCCCACCTCCAGCACCACCCTCAAAAGCCTGGCATCCTTATCCTCTGGCCTGGTATCCATCCTGCTCTCCATCTGCCTTGATACAGACAAGCTCCCACACAATCGCACAGAAAGATCCCAGACCAAGGGGTGGAGCGCAGGAAATCAGGGTTTTCATGGAGTTTCATTGAGCTGGCAGGACAGGACATTGGTCGTGTCTATGGGAACAGTGAGGTGGGTGGAACTCACCCGAGTAAGAACCTTACACCAGTTCATCCTTCAGACTGCACTTTCCACTGGTTCAGAGACATCCACCAATCACTAACCACCTCTCATTTCTATCATCAGCTCTCCTGAACGACCCCAGAGCAAACGCTGAGCTCCAGGCACAGGGAGACACACCACAGAGAGGAAACAAAATCCCACCCAACATTAACAATGTCCTCGTAGATCCAAAAAAATTCCAAAAACCTCCATAGCCAGAGAGGGCTAGAATGTAAAGAGGAAGTTTACAAAATCCCACTGAAAGCACGGATATGATCATCCAGCCCCGTGCGCTGGGGACTGGGGTCTGGGGGCTGGGTGCTGGGGACTGGGGACTGGGGACTGGGGACTGGGGGCTGGGGACTGGGGGCTGGGGACTGGGGGCTGGGGACTGGGGACTGGGGGCAGGGGGCTAGGGACTGGGGACTGGGTGCTGGGGACTGGGGGCTGGGGACTGGGGACTGGGGGCTGGGGGCTGGGGACTGGGGGCTGGGGACTGGGGACTGGGGACTGGGGGCCGGGGGCTGGGGACTGGGGGCTGGGGGTTGGGTGCTGGGGGCTGGGGACTGGGGACTGGGGACTGGGGGCTGGGGACTGGGGACTGGGGACTGGGGGCTGGGTGCTGGGGACTGGGGGCTGGGGACTGGGGACTGGGGGCTGGGGGCTGGGGGCTGGGGGCTGGGGACTGGGGGCAGGGGGCTGGGGGCTGGGGACTGGGGGCTGGGGACTGGGGACTGGGGACTGGGGGCTGGGGACTGGGGGCTGGGGACTCGAGGCTGGGGGCTGGGGGCTGGGGGCTGGGGACTGGGGGCTGGGGACTGGGGGCTGGGGACTGGGGACTGGGGACTCGAGGCTGGGGGCTGGGGGCTGGGGACTGGGGGCTGGGGACTGGGCGCTGGGGACTTGGGGGCTGGGGACTTGGGGGCTGGGGACTGGGGACTTGGGGGCTGGGGGCTGGGGACTGGGGGCTGGGGGCTGGGGACTGGGGGCTGGGGACTTGGGGGCTGGGGGCTGGGGACTGGGGGCTGGGGGCTGGGGGCTGGGGGCTGGGGGCTGGGGACTTGGGGGCTGGGGGCTGGGGACTGGGGGCTGGGGGCTGGGGGCTGGGGGCTGGGGACTTGGGGGCTGGGGGCTGGGGACTGGGGGCTGGGGGCTGGGGGCTGGGGACTGGGGACTGGGGACTTGGGGGCTGGGGACTGGGGGCTGGGGGCTGGGGGCTGGGGGCTGGGGACTGGGGGCTGGGGACTGGGGGCTGGGGGCTGGGGGCTGGGGGCTGGGGACTGGGGGCTGGGGACTGGGTGCTGGGGACTGGGGGCTGGGGGCTGGGGGACTGGGGACTGGGGACTTGGGGACTGGGGGCTGGGGACTGGGGACTGGGGGCTGGGGACTCGGGACTGGGGGCTGGGGACTGGGGACTGGGGACTGGGGGCTGGGGACTGGGGACTGGGGACTGGGGACTGGGGGCAGGGGGACTGGGGACTGGGGACTGGGGACTGGGGACTGGGGGCTGGGGACTGGGGACTGGGGGCAGGGGGACTGGGGACTGGGGGCAGGGGGACTGGGGACTGGGGACTGGGGACTGGGGACTGGGGGCAGGGGGCTGGGGACTGGGGACTGGGGGCTGGGGACTGGGCGCTGGGGACTTGGGGGCTGGGGACTTGGGGGCTGGGGACTGGGGACTTGGGGGCTGGGGGCTGGGGACTGGGGGCTGGGGACTGGGGGCTGGGGACTTGGGGGCTGGGGGCTGGGGACTGGGGGCTGGGGGCTGGGGGCTGGGGGCTGGGGACTTGGGGGCTGGGGACTGGGGGCTGGGGGCTGGGGGCTGGGGGCTGGGGACTTGGGGGCTGGGGGCTGGGGGCTGGGGGCTGGGGACTGGGGACTTGGGGGCTGGGGACTGGGGGCTGGGGGCTGGGGACTCGAGGCTGGGGGCTGGGGGCTGGGGACTGGGGGCTGGGGACTGGGCGCTGGGGACTTGGGGGCTGGGGACTTGGGGGCTGGGGACTGGGGACTTGGGGGCTGGGGGCTGGGGGCTGGGGGCTGGGGACTGGGGGCTGGGGACTTGGGGGCTGGGGGCTGGGGACTGGGGGCTGGGGGCTGGGGGCTGGGGGCTGGGGGCTGGGGACTTGGGGGCTGGGGGCTGGGGACTGGGGGCTGGGGGCTGGGGGCTGGGGGCTGGGGACTTGGGGGCTGGGGGCTGGGGACTGGGGGCTGGGGGCTGGGGGCTGGGGACTGGGGACTGGGGACTTGGGGGCTGGGGACTGGGGGCTGGGGGCTGGGGACTGGGGACTGGGGGCTGGGGACTGGGGGCTGGGGGCTGGGGGCTGGGGGCTGGGGACTGGGTGCTGGGGACTGGGGGACTGGGGACTGGGGACTTGGGGACTGGGGGCTGGGGACTGGGGGCTGGGGACTGGGTGCTGGGGACTGGGGGCTGGGGGCTGGGGGACTGGGGACTGGGGACTTGGGGACTGGGGGCTGGGGACTGGGGACTGGGGGCAGGGGGACTGGGGACTGGGGACTGGGGGCAGGGGGACTGGGGACTGGGGACTGGGGACTGGGGGCAGGGGGCTGGGGACTGGGGACTGTGGGCTGGGGACTGGGCGCTGGGGACTTGGGGGCTGGGGACTTGGGGGCTGGGGACTGGGGACTTGGGGGCTGGGGGCTGGGGACTGGGGGCTGGGGGCTGGGGACTGGGGGCTGGGGACTTGGGGGCTGGGGGCTGGGGACTGGGGGCTGGGGGCTGGGGGCTGGGGGCTGGGGACTTGGGGGCTGGGGACTGGGGGCTGGGGGCTGGGGGCTGGGGACTTGGGGGCTGGGGGCTGGGGACTGGGGGCTGGGGGCTGGGGGCTGGGGACTGGGGGCTGGGGGCTGGGGGCTGGGGGCTGGGGGCTGGGGACTGGGGACTTGGGGGCTGGGGACTGGGGGCTGGGGGCTGGGGACTCGAGGCTGGGGGCTGGGGGCTGGGGACTGGGGGCTGGGGACTGGGCGCTGGGGACTTGGGGGCTGGGGACTTGGGGGCTGGGGACTGGGGACTTGGGGGCTGGGGGCTGGGGACTGGGGGCTGGGGGCTGGGGACTGGGGGCTGGGGACTTGGGGGCTGGGGGCTGGGGACTGGGGGCTGGGGGCTGGGGGCTGGGGGCTGGGGACTTGGGGGCTGGGGGCTGGGGACTGGGGGCTGGGGGCTGGGGGCTGGGGGCTGGGGACTTGGGGGCTGGGGGCTGGGGACTGGGGGCTGGGGGCTGGGGGCTGGGGACTGGGGACTGGGGACTTGGGGGCTGGGGACTGGGGGCTGGGGGCTGGGGACTGGGGACTGGGGGCTGGGGACTGGGGGCTGGGGGCTGGGGGCTGGGGGCTGGGGACTGGGGGCTGGGGACTGGGTGCTGGGGACTGGGGGCTGGGGGCTGGGGGACTGGGGACTGGGGACTTGGGGACTGGGGGCTGGGGACTGGGGACTGGGGGCTGGGGACTCGGGACTGGGGGCTGGGGACTGGGGACTGGGGACTGGGGACTGGGGGCTGGGGACTGGGGACTGGGGACTGGGGGCAGGGGGACTGGGGACTGGGGACTGGGGACTGGGGACTGGGGACTGGGGGCTGGGGACTGGGGACTGGGGGCAGGGGGACTGGGGACTGGGGACTGGGGGCAGGGGGACTGGGGACTGGGGACTGGGGACTGGGGGCAGGGGGCTGGGGACTGGGGACTGGGGGCTGGGGACTGGGCGCTGGGGACTTGGGGGCTGGGGACTTGGGGGCTGGGGACTGGGGACTTGGGGGCTGGGGGCTGGGGACTGGGGGCTGGGGACTTGGGGGCTGGGGGCTGGGGACTGGGGGCTGGGGGCTGGGGGCTGGGGGCTGGGGACTTGGGGGCTGGGGACTGGGGGCTGGGGGCTGGGGGCTGGGGGCTGGGGACTTGGGGGCTGGGGGCTGGGGACTGGGGGCTGGGGGCTGGGGGCTGGGGACTGGGGGCTGGGGGCTGGGGGCTGGGGACTGGGGACTTGGGGGCTGGGGGCTGGGGGCTGGGGGCTGGGGACTGGGGACTGGGGGCTGGGGACTGGGGGCTGGGGGCTGGGGACTGGGGGCTGGGGACTGGGTGCTGGGGACTGGGGGCTGGGGGCTGGGGGACTGGGGACTGGGGACTTGGGGACTGGGGGCTGGGGACTGGGGACTGGGGGCTGGGGGCTGGGGACTCGGGACTGGGGGCTGGGGACTGGGGACTGGGGACTGGGGGCTGGGGACTGGGGACTGGGGACTGGGGACTGGGGGCAGGGGGACTGGGGACTGGGGACTGGGGACTGGGGACTGGGGGCAGGGGGACTGGGGACTGGGGACTCGGGGCAGGGGGACTGGGGACTGGGGACTGGGGACTGGGGGCAGGGGGCTGGGGACTGGGGGCTGGGGACTGGGGACTGGGGGCTGGGGACTGGGGACTGGGGACTGGGGGCTGGGGACTGGGGGCAGGGGGACTGGGGACTGGGGACTGGGGGCAGGGGGCTGGGGACTGGGGGCTGGGGACTGGGGGCTGGGGACTGGAGACTGGGGGCAGGGGGACTGGGGACTGGGGGCTGGGGGCTGGGGGCTGGAGACTGGGGGCTGGGGGCTGGGGGCTGGGGACTGGGGTCTGGGAGCTGCTTGTGTAAAGGAAGGAGCACAGAGTAATAACCTGGTATTACCAAGTTGGCAGTACCGGGTGTCAGGATGATACTGGCAGGGGGTGGGGCCTGAAAGGGGGTCCATGAAGACTGTGGGGACTTAGGCTACTCCATACCAGGGAGTCACTCACTTGTGGTGGGCCTGATGCCCTGATGCCAGTGAGAGTGAATTGGGGGGCGGGGGGGGTGGCAGGGAGTGAATCACATGCCTATGATCACGTGCCTATGTGGTGTGTGTTAGGGGTGGGGGAGGTTGGGGGTGGGCGGGGTGGGGGTGTGGGGGGGGGTGACCTGCTTACTTAGCAGGTGGGACTGAGGTCCCAGAATCAAGGTTTGGGGGTGTTGTCCAAGTGTGTGGGAGGTCGTGAGGGGAAACGAGCTTCAACATAAAGTGGAGACTGGGATGCCCTCTTTCTGAGGGGGTGGTGTTGCCAACGTCTTTATATCCACACTCCAAAAATATTTCCAACTGCAACTTGAATCGCAGCAAACCACCTAGTGGAAATCTCATCGGTTTTCCCATTGGGTAACACTTAGAAACACTTTGGGAGAATTTGGTCCCAGATCTTGTGTTAAGTGTTATTCCCTGTGTGACACAGTGGCACAGTGGTTAGCATTGCTGCCTCACAGTGCCAGGGACCTGGGTTCAATTCCAGCCTCAGGTCACTGTCTGTGTGGAGTTTGCATGTTCTCCCCATGTCTGCATGGGTTTCCTCCCACATGCCAAAGATGAGCGGGTTAGGTTGATTGGCCATGCTACATTGATCCTCAGTGTCAAGGGGACCAGCTAGGGTGGGGTTATGGGGACAGGACCTGGATGGGATTGTTGTTGGCGCAGGTTTGATGGCCATATGGCCTCCTTCTACACAGTAGGTTCTATGATTCTTGCTGTAAACCACCTCGCTGCCACTCCTGGATCCGTCCTGCTGGTGGGACAAGGATACTCAGGGATGGTAATGGAATTGTCTGGGACTGGACTCTGGCTGTAAGGTATGATCTGTGAGTCTGACTGTGCAAGAAAAGTATACGACTAGTCTATGAGAGAGCTCTCCAATTCTGGAGCAAGTCCACAGATATTAGTACGAGGATTTTCCTGTATTGATGGGGAAAGGTGTACCTTTATTGTGTCTGAGAAAAATGTTGGGCATTTAGTCCAGTTTTATTTCCCTTATCCTTTGTACTGACTTGACAAAACAGCACAGCTGGCATGGGCATTTCAGGGGGTATTTGGCAGTGACTCTGTATCAGGGCAAGGGGAGCAGATTTCTTTCCTGAAGAACTTTGGAGAAAGGGTTGTGTTTTTAAGGCGATCCAAAAGCCACACTATCCCTTTTACTGATATCAGTTCTTTCAACATTTTCTATAGGAAGAGTTTGGTGGTGTTTATCCAGGAGTGAGTTTGGGTGTCCTCTCGGCTCGAATACCTGGCTGAGATGACCATTAACTAATCAGGAAATCCACTACAGCAGATGGCACTATTTGACGTGTGGGTTCTGATCTTTTCCAGGTTGATGTGTCTCCGGGGAACCTCTCCAGAATAGTCACCCTCTCCTTGGATAATGAACTATTACAATCCACCAGAGGAAGAAACTTGCTGCAACTTCCGAACTTCACAATTTGACAGTGTATCACACGATTGGACAGATTAAGACATCACAAATATTCAAGTTGTTGTTTTGATTGAAGATTGAAAACTCAGTGAGGACAGCAAGCGGAACCCAATGATTATTAATTATTCTGTTAAATTATTTCTGGAGTATGCAAATTCTTGTCATATAATGTATTCAATTAGAAGGTTTTTTAATTTTAAAGGATTTGCATTTATCACATCTCTCAGTAACATCCTAAAGGACTTGGTTTATAAAGAATCATCCTCGAGATTTATGTGGACAAATTAAACAACCTTATAGTTTTTTTATTGGTTTCAGCTAATGAAGTACTTTTTGAAATATGTTGCAAAGGAAATGTGGCAGCTAACATACACACAGCAAGATCCCACAGACAGCAATCTGATTCGAACCAAATGACCTGTTTCATTGATGTTGATGGAGGGATAAATATTGTCTCCCCCCCACCCCGAGAGGGCAGGCATTAATTATTCATTCACAGAATCACAGAATACTACAGTACAGAAGAGGCTTTTCAGCCCATCGAGTCTGTACCAACACATGAAAGGCCCTAATTTGCCCAGTACGTGGAAAATTAGAGGTCAATAGGGTGGCACAGTGACAAAGTGACTATCGGCCAAAGGCTCTGATATCCATCATTATGAAGTGCTTCGAAAGGTTAGTCATGGCACGAATCAATTCCAGCCTCCCGGACTACCTGGATCCACTACAGGTTTGCCTATCGCTGCAACAGGTCTGCAGCAGACTACATCTCCCTGGCCCTGTTCTCAACCCTGGAACATCTGGATAACAAGGGCACCTCTGACAGACTCCTATTTATTGACTACAGCTCAACCTTCAACACCATTATTCCCACGAAACTCATCTCTAAACTCCATGGCCTGGGCCTCGACTCGTCCCTCTGTCTTCCTAACCAGACCATGGTAAAAGATGAGGGGAGCGATTCTCCTTAAAAAATTCTAAGTGTCGAATTCTTGTAAAAACTGGAGTAAATCTTGCTGGTTTTTTAAGTGTGATTTTCAGAATGAGTCTCCCACACTCTGCACTGCAGAGTGCCCCAGTGTGAATCACTCTGAAAAGCTGTGGCCTATTCCTGCTGGAGAGGCCGGCCGCATAGTGCTGAGAGCGCTATTCCGCGTGCGCTAATCCGTCAGTGCCGAGATCGACCTATGCACAGTGGCCCCGCACTGCCCTCCTCCCGATTGCAGGGCAAACCCTACATTGCTGGCCATGTGAACCCCACTCCCCTCGTCCCACCATGATCTCAACACCCCCCCCCCCCCGAAACCCCAGCATTCCCAATCTCCCGATTTCCCCGTCTCTCGAACTCCCTCCCCACAGACCCATCCTGGAGTCACATCTATGGATGCAAAAATGTCTGTCTGTTCCCCTAGCTAAAGTGAAGGTTATTTATCTTTGTCACAAGTAGGCTTACATTAACACTGCAATGAAGTTAGTATGAAAAGTCCCTAGAGGCCACACCCTGGCACCTGTTCAGGTACACTGAAGGAGAATTTATCACAGCCAATCAACCTGACCCGCACATCTTCCAGACTGTAGGAGGAAACCGGAGCACCCAGAAGAAACCCACGCAGACACTGGGAGAACGTGCAGACTCCACACAGACAGTGACCCGAACCAGGAATTGAACCCAGGTACTTGGCACTGTAGGGCAGCAGTGCTAACCACTGTGCCACCATGCCATCCCTAACTAATCCCCTATCACTATTCCCTCACATTTCCCCCTTCCTGCACAGCTGAGTTACCTGTGATGTCCCGGAACTGGCTTTCTCTGAGGATGAATCACCTTAACAGCATCTAAAACAGAAAGCCGGACAGCAAGCGAGAGTGACTCATGGACTCCTGCATTATCTACATGGTTCCCTTAAATGACCTGATCGTCTGTTCTCCCTCTGCCTGTACAATCTAAACCTGTGATGTGACCACCTGTCCAAACATCCTATCCCTGAAGTATCTGCCTCCAGCGTGTACAACATTGACTCCGGCTGGTTCTTGTGTTCCGAAACCCAGAGCTCAATCTGCTGCAACTGGTGACACTTGTGCAAATTTGTTTGTGTAAGATATTATGGGTATGACTTTACGGCCTTGCTCATCCCAAAATTGTAAAATACCGCCCAGGTCAACGGACTTTTCATGGTCCCCCCACTACCTCCCCCGACCTCCCCCCCGCCCCCACCCCACCCACCCCCCCCCTCCCCCCTTTGCCTGCTCCGATTCTCATGGTGGGCTGGCCGGTAAAATTCCAGCCATGGTGTATCCAAGAATTCCCACATATGTTTTATTGACACCTGATCTGACCTGACGAAGGGGCAGCACTCTGAAAGCTTGTGGCTTCTGCTACAAAATAAACCATTGGGACTTTAACCTGGTGTTGTGAGACTTCTTACTGTGTCTCTCTCTATGATCCGGTCTATATAATTATGGTCTATCTCTCTCTGTGTCTCTCTCTCTATAATCCAATTCCAAGCTGTGTGCGTGTGTGTGTGTGTGTGTGTGTGTGTTCCAGTCTATATCTCTCTCTGTGTCTCTATATTCCAGTCTACATCTGTCTCTCTCTCTCCATCTGTCTCTACATTCCAGTCTATATCACTGTGTGTGTCTCTCTGTGTCTCTCCGTCTCTCTGTCTCTATATTCCAGTCTATATCTGTCTCTCTGTCTGTCTCTATATTCCAGTCTATCTCTCTCTGTGTCTCTATATTCCAGTCTATCTCTCTCTGTGTCTCTATATTCCAGTCTATCTCTGTCTCTCTCTCTCTATTCCAGTCTATATTTGTCTCTCTGCCCCTCTGTCTGTCTCTATATTCCAGTCTATCTCTCTCTGTGTCTCTATATTCCAGTCTATCTCTGTCTCTGTCTCTCTCTCTCTCTGTGTCCCTATATTCCAGTCTATCTCTGTCTCTGTCTCTCTCTCTGTGTCCCTATATTCCAGTCTATCTCTGTCTCTGTCTCTTCTCTCTATATTCCAGTCTATATCTGTCTCTCTCTCTCCCTGTCTCTATATTCCAGTCTCTCTCTCTCTCTCTGAGTCTCTGTATTCCAGTCTATCTCTCTCTCGCTCTCTCTGTGTTCCAGTCTATCTCTGTCTCTGTGTGTCTCTATATTCCAGTCTATCTCTGTCTCTCTCTGTGTTTCTATATTCTAGTCTATCCCTGTCTCTCTCTCTCTCAGTCTTTATTCCAGTCTATCTCTGTCTCTCTCTCTGTGTCTCTATATCCTAGTTTATATCACTGTGTGTGTGTCTGTGTCCCTATACCCCAGTCTATCACTGTGTGTGTGTCTGTGTCTCTATATCCCAGTCTATATCACTGTATGTGTGTCTCTATATCCCAGTCTATATCACTGTGTGTGTCTGTGTCTCTATATCCCAGTCTATATCACTGTGTGCGTGTGTGTGTTTCTATATCCCAGTCTATATCACTGTGTGTGTCTCTGTGTCTCTATATCCCAGTCTATATCACTGTGTGTGTGTCTCTGTGTCTCTATATCTCAGTCTATATCACTGTGTGTGTCTGTGTCTCTATATCCCAGTCTATATCACTGTGTGTGTCTCTGTGTCTCTATATCCCAGTCTATATCACTGTGTGTGTGTCTCTGTGTCTCTATATCCCAGTCTATATCACTGTGTGTGTGTCTGTGTCTCTATATCCCAGTCTATATCACTGTGTGTGTCTCTGTGTCTCTATATCCCAGTCTATATCACTGTGTGTGTCTGTGTCTCTATGTCCCAGTCTATATCACTGTGTGTGTGTCTCTATATCCCAGTCTATATCACTGTGTGTGTCTCTGTGTCTCTATATCCCAGTCTATATCACTGTGTGTGTCTCTGTGTCTCTATATCCCAGTCTATATCACTGTGTGTGTGTGTGTGTGTGTGTGTGTGTGTGTCTCTATATCACAGTCTATACCACTGTGTGTGTGTGTGTGTGTGTGTCTCTATATCCCAGTCTATATCACTGTGTGTGGTGTGTGTGTGTGTGTGTCTCTATATCACAGTCTATATCACTGTGTGTGTGTCTCTTTATCCCAGTCTATATCACTGTGTCTGTCTCTGTGTCTCTATATCCCCGTCTATATCACTGTGTGTGTGTCTCTATATCCCAGTCTATATCACTGTGTGTGTCTGTGTTTCTATATCCCAGTCTATATCACTGTGTCTGTGTCTCTATATCTCAGTCTATATCACTGTGTGTGTGTCTCTATATCCCAGTCTATATCACTGTGTGTGTCTCTGTCTCTCTATATCCCAGTCTGTATCACTGTGTGTGTCTCTGTGTTTCTATATCCCAGTCTATATCACTGTGTGTGTGTGTGTGTGTGTGTGTCTCTATATCACAGTCTATATCACTGTGTGTGTGTGTGTGTGTGTCTCTATATCACAGTCTATATCACTCTGTGTGTGTGTGTGTGTCTCTCTATATCCCAGTCTATATCACTGTGTGTGTGTGTGTGTGTGTGTGTCTCTATATCCCAGTCTATATCACTGTGTGTGTGTCTCTATATCCCAGTCTATATCACTGTGTGTGTCTGTGTTTCTATATCCCAGTCTATATCACTGTGTGTGTGTCTCTATATCCCAGTCTATATCACTGTGTCTGTCTCTGTGTCTCTATATCCCAGTCTATATCACTGTGTGTGTGTCTCTATATCCCAGTCTATATCACTGTGTGTGTCTGTGTTTCTATATCCCAGTCTATATCACTGTGTCTGTGTCTCTATATCCCAGTCTATATCACTGTCTGTGTCTCTGTGTCTCTATATCCCAGTCTATATCACTGTGTGTGTCTCTGTGTCTCTATATCCCAGTCTATATCACTGTGTGTGTGTGTCTCTATATCACAGTCTATATCACTGTGTGTGTGTGTGTGTGTCTCTCTATATCCCAGTCTATATCACTGTGTGTGTGGTGTGTGTGTGTGTGTCTATATCCCAGTCTATATCACTGTGTGTGTGTCTCTTTATCCCAGTCTATATCACTGTGTCTGTCTCTGTGTCTCTATATCCCAGTCTATATCACTGTGTGTGTGTCTCTATATCCCAGTCTATATCACTGTGTGTGTCTCTGTGTTTCTATATCCCAGTCTATATCACTGTGTGTGTGTCTCTATATCCCAGTCTATATCACTGTGTGTGTCTGAGTCTCTATGTCCCAGTCTATATCACTGTGTGTCTCTGTGTCTCTATATCCCAGTCTATATCACTGTGTGTCTCAGTGTCACTGTCTGTGTCTCTGTGTCACTGTGTGTGTCTCTGTGTGTCACTGTCTGTGTCTCTGTGTCACTCTGTGTGTCACTGTCTGTGTCACTGTGTGTGTCTGTGTGTGTCTCTGTGTCACTGTCTTTGTCTCTGTGTCACTGTGTGTCACTGTGTGTGTCTCTGTGTCAGTGTGTGTGTGTCTGTGTGTGTGTGTCTCTCTGTGTTACTCTGTGTGTGTCTCTCTGTGTGTCTGTGTCACTCTCTGTGTCTCTGTGTGTGTCTGTGTCACTGTGTGTCTCTCTGTGTCATTGTGTGTGTCTCTCTGTGTCACTGTGTGTCTGTGTCACTGTGTGTCTCTCTGTGTGTCTCTGTGTCACTGTGTGTCTCTCTGTGTCACTGTGTGTATCTGTGTCACTGTGTCTCTCTGTCACTGTGTGTGTCTCTGTGTCTCTCTGTGTCACTGTCTGTGTCGCTCTGTGTCACTGTGTGTCTGTGTCACTGTGTGTCTCTCTGTGTGTCTCTGTGTCACTGTGTGTCTCTGTGTGTCTCTCTGTGTCACTGTGTGTCTCTCTGTGTGTCTCTGTGTGTCTCTGTCACTGTGTCTCTCTGTGTCACTGTGTGTCTCTCTGTGTGTCTCTCTGTGTCACTGTGTGTCTCTGTGTTACTGTGTGTCTCTCTGTGTCACTGTCTGTGTGTCTCTGTGTCACTGTGTGTGTCTCTGTGTGTGTCTCTCTGTGTCACTGTGTGTCTCTCTGTGTCACTGTCTGTGTCACTGTGTGTCTCTGTGTCACTGTGTGTGTCTCTCTGTGTGTCTGTGTCACTGTGTGTGTCTCTCTGTGTGTGTCTCTCTGTGTCACTGTCTGTGTCACTGTGTGTGTCTCTCTGTGTGTCACTGTCTGTGTCACTGTCTGTGTCTCTGTGTCACTGTGTGTGTCTCTATGTCTCTCTGTGTGTGTCTCTGTGTCTCTCTGTGTGTCTCTGTGTCACTGTCTGTGTGTCTCTGTGTCTCTCTGTGTCTCTCTGTGTCACTGTCTGTGTGTCTCTGTGTCTCTCTGTGTGTCTCTGTGTCACTGTCTGTGTGTCTCTGTGTCTCTCTGTGTGTCTCTGTGTCACTGTCTGTGTGTCTCTGTGTCTCTCTGTGTGTCTCTGTGTCACTGTCTGTGTGTCTCTGTGTCTCTCTGTGTGTCTCTGTGTCACTGTCTGTGTGTCTCTGTGTCTCTCTGTGTGTCTCTGTGTCACTGTCTGTGTGTCTCTGTGTCTCTCTGTGTGTCTCTGTGTCACTGTCTGTGTGTCTCTGTGTCTCTCTGTCTCCCGCTCAGTAACGCGCCAAACAAACCCGGACATTGGCGCTGCTGGAATCGGATTGGTCAACAGCTCGGAATGTATCCATTGCCTCTGAATGCCATTGGCTGCCGGGTGAGTGACGTCAATTGGAAATGTCAGTGCGCGCCAGAATCTCAGATTCCGCGGCTCCGGAACACAGAGACACAGAGAGGGACACAGAGAGAGAGAGACACAGAGAGAGAGGGACAGACACAGAGAGGGACACAGAGAGAGAGAGACACAGAGAGAGAGGGACAGACACAGAGAGGGACACAGAGAGAGTGGGAGAGACACAGAGAGGGACAGAGAGAGTGGGACAGACACAGAGTGGGACAGAGAGAGACAGAGAGAGGGAGAGACACAGAGTGGGACAGAGAGAGACAGAGAGAGGGACAGAGAGTGGGACAGGGAGAGACAGAGGAGTGGGAGAGACACAGGGAGAGACAGAGAGTGGGAGAGACACAGAGAGGGACATAGAGAGTGGGAGAGAGTGGGACAGAGAGACACAGGGAGAGACACAGAGAGACATAGAGAGTGGGAGAGACACAGAGAGACAGAGAGTGGGAGAGACACAGAGGGACATAGAGAGTGGGAGAGACACAGAGAGACATAGAGAGTGGGAGAGACACAGAGAGGGACAGAGAGACATAGAGAGTGGGAGAAACACAGAGAGGGACAGGGAGACCAGGAGAGGACACAGAGAGACATAGAGAGAGGGACACAGAGAGAGACAGGGTGAGATAGAGAGAGACCAGGAGAGACAGAGAGAGGGACAAGGGAGAGATAGAGAGACTAAGAGAGACAGAGAGAGGGACCAGGAGAGACAGAGAGAGGGATATAGAGAGAGACAGGGAGAGAGAGATACCAGGAGAGACAGAGAGAGGGATATAGAGAGAGACAGGGAGAGAGAGATACCAGGAGAGACAGAGAGAGGGATATAGAGAGAGACAGGGAGAGAGATAGATATATATAGAGAGAGAGAGGCATAGAGAGAGCCAGGAAGAGAGAGACTGAGAGAGAGATAGCGAGAAACAGAGAGAGAGAGACATAGAGGGAGAAAGAGAGGGGGAGAGCCAGAGAGTGATAGAGAGGAAGAGGGAGAGACAGAGAAACTGAGATAGAAAGAGTCATAGGGAGGGACTGAGATAGGGAGAGGAAGGGAGAGACAGATAGTGACAGAGATAGAGAGACGGGGAGAGACAGATAGGGAGAGAGGGACACAGGGAGAAACATAGGGAGTGGAAGATACTGAGAGTGGGATAGAAACACGGAGAGACTGTGGTAGGGGTAGAGAGAGAGTGGGAGAGACTGTGATAGGGGTAGGGAGAGACATAGGAATGGGAGAGACTGAGATAGATAGTGGGATAGAGAGACACTGAGAGTGGGATAGGGAGAGAGTGAGAGAGACATAGGGAGAGAGGGACAGACAGATAGACAGAGACAGCCAGAGAGCGGGGAACATAGAAAGAGATAGATATACAGAGAGATAGGGAGTGGAAGAGACACAGTGGGATAGAGAGAGAGAGATAGGGACAGTGGGATAGAGAGAGAAAGATAGGGACAGTGGGATAGAGAGAGAGTGATAGGGACAGTGGGATAGAGAGAGAGAGATAGGGACAGTGGGATAGAGAGAGAGAGATAGGGACAGTGGGATAGAGAGAGAGAGATAGGGAGAGAGATCGACATAAAAAGAGTGGGGGAGAGAGATAAGGATAGAGATAGGAAGAGTGGGATAAATAGAGACACAGAGAGACAGGAATAGAGAGTGAGGAAGAAAGAGAGAGA